>NW_025055384.1:0-9060 GCF_019279795.1 Protopterus annectens
TTACTTCCATGTTCATATCTCTGGACTGTCCGGTGTAGACTGTCCACATATTTGGCAATATCTCTGTGTCCACGAGCATTACTGTGCTAGCAGTAGTACTGTACTATGATGTCCTTAGTATGTCTGTCAGTAGCCAATGGCGCACATGTTAAAAGCAGATGTGACCTCCCATGCACACCATGTCTGTGAAGACAATCCCTATTACAGTAGCAATCGTCTACAAATATACCTGCAATAGATACCTGACATCCTCTTGCACTACGAAGTTGGGGCTCCACTCCATGTTCAAGACATATGGTGAGCATATATGTATATATAATTCTTCGGATATCTATATAGAAATATACACACATACATATCGACATACACAGATGGATATGTATATGTACATAGATATACATATAAACACTCAGATATATACATATACAGAGCAATATACGTCTACACATATACAGATAGAGATACATATGCACATATATGTATGGTTGTCTACTTATATTGACAGTAGTAGGTATATCAGAATAGATAGGTATGCACATGTATTTATAGATATCTACATATATACAGATAGAGATACATATGCACATATATGTATGGTTGTCTACTTATATTGACAGTAGTAGGTATATCAGAATAGATAGGTATGCACATGTATTTATAGATATCTACATATTTACCCACATAACTAGGCATATCTGTACACATAGAGTGTGCATTCGCTATATAGCCCCTATATATACGCCTCTGTATATACATATCATGCTCCTATACTGCCATTTTGTTTGTGTCTTTTTGGTTTTTCACGGTTAGGGGGTAAGCCTGGCGAACTCCTGTCGTTAATGATTGGTAGACATTTACGTGCGGGTTACCAGTCCTGATGCACAGCCTTTGGCAGAACGCCCATTCGCGCCTCAGAATGCCTATATATATATGTGTGTGTATTTGTGGTAATGCAACAGCAATATATATATATATCTATATATATATATATATATATATATATATATATATATATATATATATGTATACAAGAGGGTGTACACATGGCCTTGCATATATTGCACTATACAGATGTGTATACAGACATGCTCATGGGTATACATGTATATGTACATGTAGGCGTATATAGACCTATTATATGTATACATATATTCCTGTCTTGAGTAAACCTCACTGATTTTAGTATACCCTCCCAGAATGCCATCCTCACGAAGTAAATGTATCACTGTAGCATTATGATAAAACATGATGCAAAAAGTTTATATGAATAACAAGGACTGCACAATTTAGAACTAAGGCAATTGTTCACTACTACTCATTGTAATGTAGGCGCTATATTGGTAAAATGACGGCGTAATACGAGTGCTCATGGCGTAGTGGTTAAGTATTGTAACTTCAGTGTACAGGGTCCTGGTTCAAGTCCTGCATAGGCTGTTCATTCTGTTGCTGGGCACTTGCTGGCATGTAAGCAAGCCTGTCAAGTCCTGCTGCGTCGATAATCTGTACTAAGTGTATGTAATGCCATGTACAGTACGTGCGCCGATGTGGTGTCATTAGAGTAGCAAGAGTGTGAAGTGTCATGTGGGACACGGAGCATTTTATGAGGCCTGTACAGCAATGTTATATCTGTGTGAATGTGTTATATACAGGTGTAGTCGCCCAGGGTATGTGCTGTCACACTTGCATGTAGTGTATCATGGCAGTATTACTGCTGACAGTGCTAACCCAGGCAAGAGCAGAGTGCTAAATGTAGTACTGACAAAAGGCGCACCTACGGGCATAGCTGGATGCGGAGGCCTCCCGGTTGTATAGCTGGTGTATGACCTGTGTCACAGTATATAGCCCTTACTGCGTAATGATCCGTCATGTGGAATGTAACTGTAGACTACCGTCTGTACAGCACATGTTAGTGAGGGCTTCTGACATGTAATTATGGCATACATATTGTTGTCAGATGTCTATCTGTCAACACACTCATGCTACCTCATAGCTACTTGCCAAGCTGATGACGGTCAGTCCCTGTACAGATGTGCAAATGGCAGGTATCCAGCTGGGATAATAGCCTACAGGAAACTACTCTAAACGTTGATTGACACTGACATAAGTTTGCCCAGCTGTGGTAAGAACTTCGGCACCTGCTATAAAGGCAGAAATGCGTCACCCTCTACACCTTTTCTACATACCGGGTACCTCCACTACACTACCACAGTCAGCAGAAGATGCTTGGATTTTAAAATCTCCACTCACAGACACTGCTACCATAGTGTTGTATGCATGTTGCATGCATGTCAACTCTGATCACCTCAGGTGGCCGGTATTGCAGAGGCACCTGGAGGATTGGCTGATGCATGTCATCCTCACCCTGAGGATCAGCAAAGTAGTGTCGGTCAATAGATTGTCTGCTGCCACCTGGCAGGTGGTAGGATTTCACTGCACACACACCCCCTACACAAACCATCTCCCGCGGACAATAGCTTAGGCATACTGCAGCTATGACCGTTTTTACTCTGCAGCGATGCTTCCCTTTTACTGACACATGTACGTAATGCATGACTTGAGTATAGCAGTGTCTGTGTGTTAGCAGACCTGTACTTGGGAATTTCCATGAGGGCCTTCACAAATCCTAACAGCAACCCCATTGCCCACTTGGGGTCAGTTGTGGCTGCTGTATGGGACATTGGACATGCACCCTGTTAAGCCCCCCCATACTCAACTACACGAGCGCTTGCACCAAAGCTTCAGGGAAAGTGTTTTACAAATAGTTTGATATGCATGGGATACCCATTGTGTTTTGGCATGTGTGTGTAGTTGTGCATGTCTGTATATCTGTAGGGTACAGCATTCCAAGGCCACATACTCCTATTACAATACCCATCTCCATACATTAGTATAGATAGTGTTGTTGCTGCCCATAGGTGAGGCATGACAATGTAAGCTTTTCCCCTACTACTGGCGTGTGGCAATCATTGCATTAGATACGAATATCGCGTGAAATTACCACTGTTGGGGGTATACTATAGGTTTACATTCTCCATGATGCGGTCAGTGTGTGATGGTGGTATGGCAGAGTGTCATCATGGGTTTTAGTGAGTACAATATCCACTGGGGGATGTGGGTGCTGTGTGCACTGTCATTACACCAAGGTACACCCAGTATGTGTCCCATGTACCACGTTATGGTTACCGCTGTCACCATCAACCATACAGGTAACTGATACCACAATCCAAGCCAGTGTTTATGCATAGCTGCTGTGTAACAGCTCTGCCTGTAACACATTGGACACATGGTCAAGTTAGCAGCTTGATAGGGGCCCTTGGTATCACCGGATGTGTGTCTGGCTGTTATTGTCATATTGAAATAATGTGCATAAGTATGTGACGGTATGTCACAATCACGATTGTCCATATACACCCATTGCATCCCCCATTAGCATACTGTACATGTCTGGGGATGTTCTGCATGTGACTTAACCTGTAACACACCCTTTCACCCTAAACAGCTTTCGTGTGATCCATGTGCAATATAAGCTGTCACATTAACTTCAGTATCACCATAGCTAGGTAGGAGTCTAGTCCCAGCGGTGTTGCCAAGTAACAAAGTGTGAAATGCATGTGGATAGGTCTACATCAGGTTGCAAGCAGTATCTTTTCACGCACCTCAGCGGTCATCACCTGTCCATGTGGCACAGGCAATTACCATTTTAGTAAAACCCTGTAGCACCCCTTCAACAGTTCCCCAGATGTGTCACAGCCATGTGTCACCATTGAAGTGCCATACCCGTTGTGGAACCTATGATCACAGACCACTCCCGTGCTGGACACTAATGTACACACCTACAACATAAAATGGATACAACATTGCTTAGAGATTCACAACTTAACCAGTGAAAACACAGTTATAAGGCATCACTGCTGGATGGCTACACTACCTGCCATATGTGCATTTCACTTTTAAAACACCTATACTGCACATGTTACACTGCAGTACTGTGGCATTTTACCTCGTAAGTACAGTCACAATGTGTATTAGAACCATATCAGCCTGTCCTGCATTATTGATGGTGGTATGGATGGCATGGATGTGGCACAGGTATCATCATATATGCAGGGTGTGTGATGTTGGTTTGCCAGAAGAAGCCGAGGGTGGGCTATACGCCGTTGACACACGGCGTGTGTGTGGGTGAGAGAGTGTACTCGTGGTGAGCTGGGTGGCATGATGAGAGAAGTATGGTGTGTGTAGGGTATGGGGTTGCCCCTAGGTGTGTTTTGCGCCAGTGTGGTTATGCATGCACATAATTCTACCATGTGGCTGCACTACACAGGTGTTTATGGACAGCTCCAGACCATACCTGGCAGGGTGTGCAGTTCACTGCCTCTGGCCATGGACACATGGACTGTGCCTGCCAGGGGTTCCATGGGCATGTCCAGATATAGGCCTTGACGTGCTACTCCCACCTGATGAAAAATGCCCGCTGGTACCAGGTCCCTCCTGGGACTGGCCAGGACCACATGCACATGGCCTGGTGTGGACAGTGCCCCCCCCCGCCCACAGTGCCAGGGCTGGTACTGCCACTTCGGGAGTCCATTGGTGTCCTAGCACGTCCACATTAACTACCAGTTGTTTGTATTGCTGGCCTACATCCACGGGGCCGTCGGCGCTCTCCCAGCACACGTTCAAGCATGGACAGGCCATGGTCAATGAGGGCCGTCATCTCATCACAAATCATATATCCATGAACTCAGTTAATCCACGGATTGCACCAGCCAATTCATGGGCGTTGTCATTTGCAGATGTGAGAGCAGCCCTCTGCAGCCTCAGGCCCTGTCTATGGTAACGTTCTATACATGTGTGCGCCGCCATGACAGCCTGAAGCATGCGCCTGCTGGTACCAGCTATGTCACTTTCCTGCCAGGGACGCCGATATCCAGTGGCCCTTCCACGAGCACCCTACGGACATCTGCCTACTGTGGTGGCCTCTCTGCCGGACATCCGCACGGCCTGCTCTGTCCGCATGCGCTGGCTTTCACAGACAGCCATGGCACCCATACTGCATCACACTTGCAGTTAACATGCCATTGCATTGGATACCACTCAGTAACATATCCAGTCACTCTAGAAATGCCTACACAAGCGGTCCAACAAAAACACAAGGCCTGTTGCTACATTTTTACCTGCCTGACGTGTGTGTAGTGGTTTTACATGGCCTCACTACTGTCATCTGGTATGCACCCTCTGTATGTCTGGACATCATGAGGCATAGCCCTTCCTACTGTATGTGTGGGCTACTGTATGTTCTATCCCGCCAATATCACGCACTGATGTGTCATGTGTATGAAATGCTCAGTACATGCCAGATATGCTGCTCCTTCCAGCAGCCTATCGTGACACCTGCATAGGTGGGTACACTCCCTGGTGTTGACTATTGCTACATTCCCAATGCATCTGTAGTTCTGCATAATTGGGTTGTAGGTGACCTTTCTGCTGAATGCCCGCAATATTAAGGGTGCACCTGGTGTCTACCTTCCCTCAGGATGCCTGTCCCATGCTACTACCATATTGTACTATCAGATGTCCTGTGATTACACACACATAACAGGTATTCTGTGGTGTGTCAATGAAAGTGGCAGTCCATGTACTCCATGATCCCAGAGGAGAGGTACTGCTAAAGGAACTCCCCCAATCACATGCATACGCGGCCAGCCACACAAACACACACACATGCACACAAGCATCCTACGCCATCAACACTCCCTCCACTTCTGCCAGAGTGGCCTGACAGACAAACTGACTCACCCACCAGGGATACGCACACACACACACACACACACACACACACACACACACATACACATACGGTTACACAATGAAAGTACCACACAGTCCTCCTATAACCCCTCTGTCAACATGCATAACACATGGTACCTGACAGCATGCAGTGCCAGCTACAGTCGATCCCATGCTGGCAACAGTATAAGCATGTGTGTGTGATGCATAAAGGTGCTGTGTCACTAGGTGAAGCACTTTCCCTTGGATATCACCGCGCCCATGCTGCACGGTATTTCTGTGCACCTGTTCTGCACCCTGCACGTATGTGCCAATGTGCACCACATCCTCACTAGATGGTAGCCCATTGCCAGCCCGTGAATGTGTACTACTGGCCAATGTCGGGTTATGTCAGCTTTAATCCTCCACAGCCCCTATGTTTTCCAAAGCAACACATACCCCAGTGGTATGATATGTGGATAGATGTCATTTGTGCAATGCCTGATGCACAGCTCTCAACATCAGCCATCTGGACCATGTATGACCAATCCAATACTCTTTTTACATATTGACAACCATCATGAGCATGCTGTAGCTATGGGGGTGTACACACCTTTTTTTATTGATTTGGCCGCAATTCCATCCTTGATCTGCGTCAGGAATGACATCACGTGCTGTCTTAGCAAGGACATAGAGCCTGATATACACATTTCCTGTACTTTCACATGCAGTGTGTATTACAGATTGTGTTAGGTGTCTTAGCAAAAGCTGACCGCCAATGCATATACACACCATGTGACGCATATGTGTGCGCACTCTTACCATCGACGGTTTTATAAGCGCACTCTTGTGTGTGTGTACTACAGCAGTCACTACTCACTTGGCGGGGTATACCAGGCGGTGAGCCATCTGCATTTGCAGTGTATTTTCTGTAGTCTGCCCTACTACATATCCCCTGTTCTGCATGTGATTGCAAGATCTACTAGGTATTTGCATCCCGTGAAAGTTCACACACTGCGATCACTATTGCTGTGTGGGGAGTAGGGTTATGGCTGCCACAAGTCCTGAAACCTGACTAATATTGCAGATAGCCATTCCTAAGCATCCTTGGGATTTACTGCTGCAGTGCACTGGTGTAAAGGTCATGCTGACAAACCCTTCAGCCTTTTTGCAGATTCACAGCGACAAGTAAGCCCTGCACGTGTCACTTCTTTGCGAGTGTCCGCATACACTGGAACACGGCCTCACATGTACAGCCTAGTCCCAGCTGATAATGTGGACTGCTGTAAATGCCTTATGCCATATGTGCATTTCTGCAGCAGTTGCTGTGCTCCTGCAGTGGCATAATCATACACGGGTGTTGCGCACTGGCCTATATGGGTGTTGTTCCGAACATGTCCCTACTGTAGCCATGTCTCCCACACATTATGTTACATCTCTAAGGAGAAATTCGCGTAATGAGAGGTGCAGGTGTTTGACACACCCTTCAGCAATACCTCCATCATGGTCACCCCTGTGACATCTGCGGCAAGCATTTCACAGCAACAATCACGCAATAATGCACATGTACAGCATGCATTCTGGGTAGGTGTTCATTAGAGGTGCAGCATGGAATATAACATTGCCATTGGCATGCCCGGTGTGTTTGGTAAGCATCTGCATAAACCATACTCACCAGCTACAAGCTGCTTCGCTTGGTGGTATCCCGGGAAGGACCTACATAAGAGGGTGAAAGATGCAATGTCAGTAATGGCCACGCATTTAACGGCAGTGCTGACAGGTTGGGTGCAATATTACATTATACATCAACGGTACATTTGGCCACAATACTACCACATCTGGACATCTGTTTTATCACTGCTATGCAGCAGCACAATATATCTATGACATGTCAGATATGCATGATCTACCTGGTGGTACCTGGCGATGCGGGATGTATACGCCAACAGTGGTCTACTGACAAAATGTGCCCTGTAATCGCTTAACTGCGTAATGCTCTGCTGGATGATGTGGGTGGCTTTTCCCACCCTCCACACAAGCAGTGTCCGCGACTGGTGGCTGGCGGACGGACGGACAGTCTGCCACGCCCAGGCTGGCCAGGAGCTCCTCCAGTGTGCTGGGGGTGGATGGCGCATAAGCTCACCCTGTGGGCGCAGGTAGATCCCCGGACGCAGCAGCACGCTGATGGGCTTTCTTGAAGTACACATATCAGGCACAATGATGCCGGACCTGCTCGCCAACTGTGGTTGTGCAGTCCAACATCATTGACCCTGTGGACTAGGTCATTTCCCGCAGGTGCGCTGTCCACTCCTGCTGGTCAATGTGGGCAGTTAACTGCCAAACAGCACTTTGGTGATGTTGGATTAAACACTGCGGTGATCAGCACTTCATTTTTGGCTGCTGAATGTGTTGTGGCTAAACATGCATGTGATATCTTGGCTGAAAGACATAAAAGATGGTAACAGGTTCTCGCCAACTCATACAGCAAGCTTACCACAGTTCTTAATACGCATCTCCATGTCACCCCACACCATATCAGCTACAACAAACTGTACACACAACTCATTAGGTATGTAAACAGCTTATCTACCAGTGGGATAGATATTGTACCACACTTTCTGCTATGTGATTGTAATGATGTTCCCTGTGTGTGGACACTATCATTGCTGTGGCCTGTTAAAGCTTATATTCACCTGCATGCCATTGGTCAGGAGGCCACTATGGTTCCATATATGCCTGTGGTATGGCTGTTTTGTGATTGCTGCACATCTGACATTCTGTGTTATTGGGGATATCTATGTATGCTGTTGGACATGTTCCTGGATTGTGTAGTCTATTACTGCCAACATATGTTCTATAACAGTGACACAATAACATGTATATGTACTATTGCCCAGCAGAACCACCTCGACAAACCCATCTGCCCATGTTACCTGGCCACATCACGTGTAAAATGTCACCCTGAGACGCTCCTCATGTATCTGATCCAGCAGTACTGTCAGGTGGAGCCCAAACCAGGGATGTTGTCCTCCCCTCAAAGCACACACAGACATGTTCCATTCCCCTGAGGTCAGGTCCAGGGTCTGTTTCCATAATGGGCTCCACAGACACGTGGGATGTGCTTCACATCACTCTGAGAGGCAACCCAGTACACATTCACAGGGCCGAGATGCTCCTCCTGCTCAGCCTCCCATGCCAGGGCAGGCACCTGCAGGATGTGGACTGCTGTTGTGAGTAGCAGTGGGATGGGAGGCTTGTTCCCCCAATAAAAAAAAAAATTTTTTTTTTGGGGCCCCC
>NW_025055385.1:0-5898 GCF_019279795.1 Protopterus annectens
TTACTGCATAGAGAAAAAATAACCCTGGAAAGTTGTTTTTCTCCAAGAGGGAAAAAGCTAGGAGGCTGAAACTCTGCAGGTGTGTAGGGTACTATCCACCCTACAAAGGGGTAGGGCAATCCTGGTTCTGGCTTAACTGCCAGTTTCAGTATGACCGTTTATTGTTTTAGCTTTCCCTATGCATTTCAAGCATGTTTCTGCATAGAGAAATAATAACCCTGGAAAGTTGTTTTTCTCCAAGAGGGAAAAAGCTAGGAGGCTGAAACTCTGCAGGTGTGTAGGGTACTATCCACCCTACAAAGGGGTAGGGCAATCCTGGTTCTGGCTTAACTGCCAGTTTCAGTATGACTGTTTATTGTTTTTAGCTTTCCCTATGCATTTCAAGCATGTTTCTGCATGGAGAAAAAATAACCCTGGAAAGTTGTTTTTCTCCAAGAGGAAAAAAGCTAGGAGGCTGAAACTCTGCAGGTGTGTAGGGTATTATCCACCCTACAAAGGGGTAGGGCAATCCTGGTTCTGGCTTAACTGCCAGTTTCAGTATGACTGTTTATTGTTTTTAGCTTTCTTTTTGCATTTCAAGCATATTTCTGCATAGAGAAAAAAATACCTGAGGAAAGTTGGTTTTCTCCAAGAGGGAAAAAGCTAGGAGGCTGAAACTTTGTAGATGTGCAGGGTACTATCTACCCTACAAAGGGTAGGGCAATCCTGGTTCTGGCTTAACTGCCAGTTTCAGTATGACCGTTTATTGTTTTTAGCTTTCCCTATGTATTTCAAGCATGTTTTTGCTTAGAGAAAAAATAACCCTGGAAAGTTGTTTTTCTCCAAGAGGAAAAAAGCTAGGAGGCTGAAACTCTGCAGGTGTGTAGGGTATTATCCACCCTACAAAGGGGTAGGGAAATCCTGGTTCTGGCTTAACTGCCAGTTTCAGTATGACCGTTTATTGTTTTTAGCTTTCTTTAAGCATTTCAAGCATGTTTCTACATAGAGAAAAAAATACCTGTGGAAATTTGTTTTTCTCCAAGAGGGAAAATGCTAGGAGGCTGAAACTCTGCAGGTGTGTAGGGTACTATCCACCCTACAAAGGGGTAGGGAAATCCTGATTCTGGCTTAACTGCCAGTTTCAGTATGACCGTTTATTGTTTTTAGCTTTCCCTATGCATTTCAAGCATGTTTCTGCATAGAGAAAAAATAACCCTGGAAAGTTGTTTTTCTCCAAGAGGGAAAAGCTAGGAGGCTGAAACTCTGCAGGTGTGTAGGGTACTATCCACCCTACAAAGGGGCAGGGCAATCCTGGTTCTGGCTTAACAGCCAGTTTCAGTATGACCGTTTATTGTTTTTAGCTTTCTCTACGCATTTCAAGCATGTTTCTGCATAGAGAAAAAATAACCCTGGAAAGTTGTTTTCTCCAAGAGGGAAAAAGCTAGGAGGCTGAAACTATGCAGGTGTGTAGGGTACTATCCACCCTACAAAGGGTAGGGCAATCCTGGTTCTGGCTTAACTGCCAGTTTCAGTATGACCGTTTATTGTTTTTAGCTTTCCCTATGCATTTCAAGCATGTTTCTGCATAGAGAAAAAATAACCCTGGAAAGTTGTTTTTCTCCAAGAGGGAAAAAGCTAGGAGGCTGAAACTCTGCAGGTGTGTAGGGTACTATCCACCCTACAAAGGGGTAGGGCAATCCTGGTTCTGGCTTAACTGCCAGTTTCAGTATGACCGTTTATTGTTTTTAGCTTTCCCTATGCATTTCAAGCATGTTTCTGCATAGAGAAAAAGTAACCATGGAAAGTTGTTTTTCTCCAAGAGGGAAAAGCTAGGAGGCTGAAACTCTGCAGGTGTGTAGGGTATTATCCACCCTACAAAGGGGTAGGGCAATCCTGATTCTGGCTTAACTGCCAGTTTCAGTATGACCGTTTATTGTTTTTAGCTTTCTTTTTGCATTTCAAGCATGATTCTGCATAGAGAAAAAAATACCTGTGGAAAGTTGTGTTTCTCCAAGAGGGAAAAAGCTAGGAGGCTGAAACTCTGCAGGTGTGTAGGGTACTATCCACCCTACAAAGGGGTAGGGCAATCCTGGTTCTGGCTTAACTGCCATTTTCAGTATGACCGTTTATGGTTTTAGCTTTCCCTATGCATTTCAAGCATGTTTCTGCATAGAGAAAAAATAACCCTGGAAAGTTGTTTTTCTCCAAGAGGGAACAAGCTAGGAGGCTGAAACTCTGCAGGTGTGTAGGGTACTATCCACCCTACAAAGGGGTAGGGCAATCCTGGTTCTGGCTTAACTGCCATTTTCAGTATGACCGTTTATTGTTTTAGCTTTCCCTATGCATTTCAAGCATGTTTCTGCATAGAGAAAAAATAACCCTGGAAAGTTGTTTTTCTCCAAGAGGGAAAAGCTAGGAGGCTGAAACTCTGCAGGTGTGTAGGGTACTATCCACCCTACAAAGGGTAGGGCAATCCTGGTTCTGGCTTAACTGCCAGTTTCAGTATGACCGTTTATTGTTTTTAGCTTTCCCTATGCATTTCAAGCATGTTTCTGCATAGAGAAAAAATAACCCTGGAAAGTTGTTTTTCTCCAAGAGGGAAAAAGCTAGGAGGCTGAAACTCTGCAGGTGTGTAGGGTACTATCCACCCTACAAAGGGGTAGGGCAATCCTGGTTCTGGCTTAACTGCCAGTTTCAGTATGACCGTTTATTGTTTTTAGCTTTCCCTATGCATTTCAAGCATGTTTCTGCATAGAGAAAAAATAACCCTGGAAAGTTGTTTTTCTCCAAGAGGAAAAAAGCTAGGAGGCTGAAACTCTGCAGGTGTGTAGGGTATTATCCACCCTACAAAGGGGTAGGGCAATCCTGGTTCTGGCTTAACTGCCAGTTTCAGTATGACCGTTTATTGTTTTTAGCTTTCTTTTTGCATTTCAAGCATGTTTCTGCATAGAGAAAAAAATACCTGTGGAAATTTGTCTTTCTCCAAGAGGGAAAATGCTAGGAGGCTGAAACTCTGCAGGTGTGTAGGGTACTATCCACCCTACAAAGGGGTAGGGAAATCCTGGTTCTGGCTTAACTGCCAGTTTCAGTATGACCTTTTATTGTTTTTAGCTTTCCCTATGCATTTCAAGCATGTTTCTGCATAGAGAAAAAATAACCCTGGAAAGTTGTTTTTCTCCAAGATGGAAAAGCTAGGAGGCTGAAACTCTGCAGGTGTGTAGGGTACTATCCACCCTACAAAGGGGCAGGGCAATCCTGGTTCTGGCTTAACAGCCAGTTTCAGTATGACCGTTTATTGTTTTTAGCTTTCTCTACGCATTTCAAGCATGTTTCTGCATAGAGAAAAAATAACCCTGGAAAGTTGTTTTACTCCAAGAGGGAAAAAGCTAGGAGGCTGAAACTATGCAGGTGTGTAGGGTACTATCCACCCTACAAAGGGTAGGGCAATCCTGGTTCTGGCTTAACTGCCAGTTTCAGTATGACCGTTTATTGTTTTAGCTTTCCCTATGCATTTCAAGCATGTTTCTGCATAGAGAATAAAGTAACCCTGGAAAGTTGTTTTTCTGCAAGAGGGAAAAAGCTAGGAGGCTGAAACTCTGCAGGTGTGTAGGGTACTATCCACCCTACAAAGGGGTAGGGCAATCCTGGTTCTGGCTTAACTGCCAGTTTCAGTATGACCGTTTATTGTTTTTAGCTTTCCCTATGCATTTCAAGCATGTTTCTGCATAGAGAAAAAGTAACCATGGAAAGTTGTTTTTCTCCAAGAGGGAAAAAGCTAGGAGGCTGAAACTCTGCAGGTGTGTAGGGTATTATCCACCCTACAAAGGGGTAGGGCAATCCTGATTCTGGCTTAACTGAAAGTTTCAGTATGACCGTTTATTGTTTTTAGCTTTCTTTTTGCATTTCAAGCATGTTTCTGCATAGAGAAAAAATACCTGTGGAAAGTTGTGTTTCTCCAAGAGGGAAAAAGCTAGGAGGCTGAAACTCTGCAGGTGTGTAGGGTACTATCCACCCTACAAAGGGGTAGGGCAATCCTGGTTCTGGCTTAACTGCCAGTTTCAGTATGACCGTTTATTGTTTTTAGCTTTCCCTATGCATTTCAAGCATGTTTCTGCATAGAGAAAAAATAACCCTGGAAAGTTGTTTTTCTCCAAGAGGGAAAAAGCTAGGAGGCTGAAACTCTGCAGGTGTGTAGGGTACTATCCACCCTACAAAGGGGCAGGGCAATCCTGGTTCTGGCTTAACTGCCAGTTTCAGTATGACCGTTTATTGTTTTAGCTTTCCCTATGCATTTCAAGCATGTTTCTGCATAGAGAAAAAATAACCCTGGAAAGTTGTTTTTCTCCAAGAGGGAAAAAGCTAGGAGGCTGAAACTCTGCAGGTGTGTAGGGTACTATCCACCCTACAAAGGGGTAGGGCAATCCTGGTTCTGGCTTAACTGCCAGTTTCAGTATGACCGTTTATTGTTTTTAACTTTCCCTTTGCATTTCAAGCATGTTTCTGCATAGAGAAATAATAACCCTGGAAAGTTGTTTTTCTCCAAGAGGGAAAAAGCTAGGAGGCTGAAACTCTGCAGGTGTGTAGGGTACTATCCACCCTACAAAGGGTAGGGCAATCCTGGTTCTGGCTTAACTGCCAGTTTCAGTATGACCGTTTATTGTTTTAGCTTTCCCTATGCATTTCAAGCATGTTTCTGCATAGAGAAAAAAATAACCCTGGAAAGTTGTTTTTCTCCAAGAGGGAAAAAGCTAGGAGGCTGAAACTCTGCAGGTGTGTAGGGTACTATCCACCCTACAAAGGGGTAGGGCAATCCTGGTTCTGGCTTAACTGCCAGTTTCAGTATGACCGTTTATTGTTTTTAGCTTTCCTATGCATTTCAAGCATGTTTCTGCATAGAGAAAAATAACCCTGGAAAGTTGTTTTTCTCCAAGAGGGGAAAAAGCTAGGAGGCTGAAACTCTGCAGGTGTGTAGGGTACTATCCACCCTACAAAGGGGTAGGGCAATCCTGGTTCTGGCTTAACTGCCAGTTTCAGTATGACCGTTTATTGTTTTTAGCTTTCCCTATGCATTTCAAGCATGTTTCTGCATAGAAAAAATAACCCTGGAAAGTTGTTTTTCTCCAAGAGGGAAAAAGCTAGGAGGCTGAAACTCTGCAGGTGTGTAGGGTACTATCCACCCTACAAAGGGGTAGGGCAATCCTGGTTCTGGCTTAACTGCCAGTTTCAGTATGACTGTTTATTGTTTTTAGCTTTCCCTATGCATTTCAAGCATGTTTCTGCATGGAGAAAAAATAACCCTGGAAAGTTGTTTTTCTCCAAGAGGAAAAAAGCTAGGAGGCTGAAACTCTGCAGGTGTGTAGGGTATTATCCACCCTACAAAGGGGTAGGGCAATCCTGGTTCTGGCTTAACTGCCAGTTTCAGTATGACTGTTTATTGTTTTTAGCTTTCTTTTTGCATTTCAAGCATATTTCTGCATAGAGAAAAAAATACCTGAGGAAAGTTGGTTTTCTCCAAGAGGGAAAAAGCTAGGAGGCTGAAACTTTGTAGATGTGCAGGGTACTATCCACCCTACAAAGGGCAGGGCAATCCTTGTTCTGGCTTAACTGCCAGTTTCAGTATGACCGTTTATTGTTTTTAGCTTTCCCTATGCATTTCAAGCATGTTTCTGCATAGAGAAAAAATAACCCTGGAAAGTTGTTTTTCTCCAAGAGGGAAAAAGCTAGGAGGCTGAAACTCTGCAGGTGTGTAGGGTACTATCCACACTACAAAGGGGTAGTGCAATCCTGGTTCTGGCTTAACTGCCAGTTTCAGTATGACCTAAACACCTGCACCAGAGTTTCAGCCTCTAGCTTTTTCCCTCTTGGAGAAAAACAACTTTCCAGGGTTATTTTTTCTCTGTGGGGAAAAAAAATAAAACT
>NW_025055386.1:0-5506 GCF_019279795.1 Protopterus annectens
AAATTCACTTATACATCCAGTTGATTGCAGGTAAGTCTTAGCCAGCCAAAGTTCAGAGTTTAAGCAGAAAATAATCCAAAATGTACCACTTATATAAGGCAGTAACTGAATATCAATGCAGTGAAACTACCCCCACTTATCACTGGCTATGCAGGAATTCTAACAAGCACTAAAGTCTAACAGGCATTAACTGAAAAAACAGAGCCACAACTTCCAGCTAGATAATATTCAATGCAACACAAATAAATCAATTTAAATGCTGTATTATTTAAAAAAAGTGCAGATAAATATTTACTTAAATTCAGTTATACATCCAGTTGATTGCAGGTAGGTCTTAGCCGGCCAAAGCTCAGAGTTTAAGCAGAAAATAATCCAAAATGTACAACTTATAAAAGGCAGAAACCGAATATCAATGAAGTGAAACTACGCCCACTTATCACTGGCTATGCAGGAATTCAAACAAACACTAAATTCTAAAAAACATTAACTGAAAAAAACAGAGCCACAACTTCCAGCTAGATAGTATTCAATGCAACACAAATAAATCAATTTTAATGCTGTATTATTTGAAAAAAGTGCAGGTAATGATTTACTTAACTTCACCTATACGTCCAGTTGATTGCAGGTAGGTCTTACTCGGCCAAAGCTTAGAGTTTAAGCAGAAAATAATCTAAAATGTACCACTTATATAAGGCAGAAACCGAATATCAATGAAGTGAAACTACCCCCACTTATCACTGGCTATGCAGGAATTCTAACAAGCACTAAATTCTAACAAGCATTAACTGAAAAAACAGAGCCACAACTTCCAGCTAGACAGTATTCAATGCAACACAAATAAATCAATTGCAATTCAGTATTATTTGAAAAAAGTGCAGATAAAGATTTACTTAATTTCACTTATACACCCAGTTGATTGCAGGGTGAGTCTTAGCTGGCCAGCTCAAGTTTAAGCAGAAAATAATCCAAAATGTACCCTTATATAATTCCAGAAACTTGAAATATCAATGAAGTGGGAAACTGCCCGCTTATCACTGGCTATGCAAGAATTCTAACAAGAAGTAAAATCTAACAAACATTAAGTGAAAAAAACAGAGCCACATCTTCCAGCTAGATAGTATTCATTGCAACACAAATAAATCAATTTAAATGCTGTATTACTTGAAAAAAGTTCTGATAAAGATTTACTTAAATTCATTTATACATTCAGTTGATTGCAGGTAAGGTCTTAATGGTAGAAAGCTCAAGAGTTTAAATGCAAAATAATCCAGGCCCTGTACCCACTTATATAAGGCAGAAACCCAGAATATCAATGAAGTGAAACTACCCACTTATCACACTGACTATGCAGGAATTCCTAGCAAGGCACTAAAATTCTAGCAAGCATTAACTGAAAAAACAGAGCCTTACAACTTCCAGTTAGAAGGTATTCCAATGCAACACAAATAAATCAATTAGAAATGCAGTATTATTTTGAAAAAAGTGCAGATAAAGATTTACTTAGAATTCCCTTATCGTCCAGGTGATTGCAGATAGGTCTTAGCCGACCAAAGCTCAGAATGTAAGTAGAAAATAATCCAAAATGTACCACTTATATAAGGCAGAAATGGAATATCAATGAAGTGAAACTACCCTCACTTATTACTGGCTATGCAGGAATTCTAACAAGCACTAAATAAACAAGCATTAACTGAAAAAACAGAGCCACAACTTCCAGTTAGAAGGTATTCAATGCAACACAAATAAATCAATTTAAATGTTGTATTATTTGAAAAAAGTGCAGTTAAAGATTTACTTAAATTCCCTTATCGTCAGTAGTTGATTGCAATTAGGTCTTGGCTGGCCACATTTCAGTGTTTAAGAAGCAGAAAACGCTCCCAAAATGTGCCATTATATAAGGCAGAAACAAAATATCAATGAAGTAAAACTGCCCCTTATAAAGCTGGCTATAGAATTCTAACAAGCATTAACTGAAAAACAGGCCACAACTAAAACTAGACAATATTCAATGCAACACAAATAAATCAGATTTAAATGCTGTATTGTTTGAAAAAGTTACTGCCAGATAAAGAAGATTTATAGCTCCTTATATGTCATTTACTGATTGCAGGTAGGTCTTAGCCATTAGAAGCTCAGAGTTTAAGCAGAAAATGGTAAAATGTGCCATTATATAAGGCCAGAAACCAATGTCAATGAAGTGAGCTTGCCCCACTTATGGCTGGCTATACAGAATTCCTAACAAGCATTAACTGAAAAAACAGAGCCCTAGGTAAACTAGACAGTATTCAATGCAACACAAATAAATCCAATTTAAATGCTAGTATTATTTGAAAAAGAAGTGCGAACGATAATGATTTACTTAAATTCAATTATACATTCAGTTGATTTGCGGGTAGGTCTTGGCGGCCAAAGCTCAGAGTTTAAGCCAGAAAATAATAACCCCAAAATGTACCCACTTATATAAGGCCAGAGAGAACCGAATATCAATGAAGTAGAAACTACCCCACTTATCACTGGCTATGCAGGAATTCAACAAAGGCACTAAATTTCTAGCAAACATTAATTATAAAAACAGAACCACAACTTCCAGCTAGATACTATTCAATGCCAGCACAAATAAATCAATTTAATCCTGTATTATTTGAGAGAAAAAATTACTGAATAAAGATTTACTTAAATTCAATTATACGTTGTTTGATTGCAAGGTGATGGGTCTTAGCCGGTAGAAGCTCAGAGTTTAAATGAAAATAATCCAAAATGTACCACTTATATAAGGCAGAAACCGAATATCAATGAAGTGAAACTACCCCCACTTATCACTGACTATGCAGGAATTCTAACAAGCACTAAATAAACAAGCATTAACTGAAAAAACAGAGCCACAACTTCCAGCTAGAAGGTATTCAATGCAACACAAATAAATCAATTAAATGCAGTATTATTTGAAAAAAGTGCAGATAAAGATTTACTTAAATTCCCTTATATGTCCAGTTGATTGCAGGTAGGTCTTTGCCGGCCAAAGCTCAGAGTTTAAGCAGAAAATAATCCAAAATGTACCACTTATATAAGGCAGAAACCAAATATCAATGAAGTGAAACTACCCCCACTTATCACTGGCTATGCAGGAATTCTAACAAGCACTAAATTCTAACAAGCATTAACTGAAAAAACAGAGCCACAACTTCCAGCTAGATATTATTCAATGCAACACAAATAAATCAATTTAAATGCTGTATTATTTGAAAAAAGTGCAGATAAAGATTTACTTAATTTCACTTATACGCCCAGTTGATTGCAGGCAGGTCATAGCCGGCCAAAGCTCAGAGTTTAAGCAGAAAATAATCCAAAATGTACCACTTATATAAGGCAGAAACCGAATATTAATGAAGTGAAACTACCCCCACTTATCACTGACTATGCAGGATTTCTAACAAGCTCTAAATTCTAACAAGTATTAACTGAAAAAAAAGAGCCCCAACTTCCAGATAGATAGTATTCAATGCAACACAATTAAATCAATTTAAATGCTGTATCATTTGAAAGAAATGCAGATAAAGATTTACTTAAATTCACTTATACATCCATTTGATTGCAGGTAGGTCTTAGCGGGCCAAAGCTCAGAGTTTAAGCAGAAAATAATCCAAAATGTACCACTTATATAATCAGAAAATGAATATCAATGAAGTGAAACTACCCCCACTTATCACTGGCTATGCAGGATTTCTAACAAGCACTAAATTTTAAAAAGTATTAACTGAAAAAACAGAGGCACAACTTCCAGCTAGATAGTATTCAATGCAACACAACTAAATCAATTTAAATGCTGTATCATTTGAAAAAAATGCAGATATTCTACTTAAATTCAGTTATACATAAGTTGATTTGGGGAGAGTCTTGGCGGCCAAAGCTCAAGTTTCAGCAGAAAATAATCCCAAAATACAACACATAAAGCAGAATCCAAATATATCAATGAAGTGAACTTTACACTTATCACTGGCTATGCAGGAATTTGAAACAAACACTAAATTCTAAAAACGACTGAGAAAAACAGAGCCTACTTCCAGCTAGATAGTATTCAATTTCTTCGATAGTGTTTAATGTAGCAGTATTTGAAAAAAATTGATGATTTTATAACCACTATATTGATTGTTCAGTTGAAGGTGTCGTGGCTGGCCATTTCAGAGTTTAAACTAACCTCCAAAATGTACATTATATATAAGGCAGAAATATCAAGGAATTGAAACTGCTTACTTCGCTGCTACAGGGAATTCTAAAAAGCATTAACGCTGAAAAACCAAATACAACTTCAAGCTAGACATTATTCAATGCAACACAAATAAATTAATTTAAATGCCAGCATTGTTTGAAAAAGTGCAGATAAGGTTACTTAAACTCCTTGATTGCGGGTAGGTATTAGCCGGCCAAAGCTCAGAGTTTAAGCAGAAAATAATCCAAAATGTACCACTTATATAAGGCAGAAACTGAATATCAATGAAGTGAAACTACCCCCATTTATCACTGGCTATGCAGGAATTCTAAAAAGCACTAAATTCTAACAAGCATTAACTGAAAAAAACAGAGCCACAACTTCCAGCTTGATAGTATTCAATGCAATGCAAATGAATCAAATTTAATGCTGTATTATTTGAAAAAAAGTGCAGATAAAGATTTACTTAACTTCACTTGTACGTCCAATTGATTGCAGGTAGGTCTTAGCCGGCCAAAGCTCAGAGTTTAAGCAGAAAATAATCTAAAATGTACCACTTATATAAGGCAGAAACTGAATATCAATGAAGTGAAACTACCCACACTTATCACTGGCTATGCAGGAATTCTAACAAGCACTAAATTTTAACAAGCATTAACTGAAAAAACAGAGCCACAACTTCCAGCTAGATAGTATTCAATGCAACACAAATAAATCAATTTAAATGCTGTATTATTTAAAAACAGTGCAGATAAAGATTTACTTAACTTCACTTGTACATCCAGTTGATTGCAGGTAGGTCTTAGCTGGCCAAAGCTAGTGGCGGATTTAGGCATTGGCTCAGGGGCACACGCCGCCCCCTTCTTAAAGCTGCTTGAAACTCTTATTAGAAAAAATGCACTGCACCATTTTGTTTTAATTGGAAAATATGCCGCCAAAATGGTACGCTTTTCCCTTTCAACTTGCAAACTTTTTTTCCGGTGAAAGACGTTTCAGAGATGCAATTGGAGGTTTCGGTCAGGTGATCTATATGATGATCCTGAACTGCTCCTCCAACTGCATCAGGTGAGAGTGATATGTAGAATCCCAGAAGCTGTGATTCTCTTTGGTGAGAAAGGAAAGCAAAGTTTGATAAGCTGAGTGTGCTTTTTCATAGTTTTACTATGAGAAGTAATAGTAGGTATATCAGATTTCTAATATTGCCTCTAATATATTATATGTGCTGTGTACATTTATGAGAAATTAAGCATTGTTTATAAGCCAGTTAGGAGGTTTTCAAGGGTTCAAGTTTTTTTCATC
>NW_025055387.1:0-7731 GCF_019279795.1 Protopterus annectens
ACACATTTTACCTGCCTTCAACAAGATCTCCTAAAAGAGCTGGGAGATACTCTCCGGGGTAGCACAGCTGATGCAGTCTCAGAAAAGGTGACTGCACAACCCAACACCGTTAATTCAATAGTAAACTCATCCATGCGACTCATTTCATTGATGCTGCTTCGATGGACTCGAGTGGCGAGAGCTCAGCGATAGCTCTTCGGAGACAGTCCTGGATGTGCCTTTGCTCCTTTGCGGAAGCCTTTAAATCTTCATTTGTCAATACCCCATTCAACGGGTCTGCCTTGTTCGGACTCAAAGTTAGGGAGACACTTACTAGGTGTGAACAGGAAGGGAAGACTGTCTGCTGTAGGGGTCCGTTTTTCCACTCCAACTAGACCGTACCCCAAAGGGCAGTGAAGTGGGAAAATGTGTTTCCAAAAACCTCAAGGAGCTTTCCAAAACACACCTAATGATACCCCCTCTAGAGGCAGAGGAGGGGGCAAAAATGGAAGACGCCATCCAAACGGCAGAGGCGGTCCGCAGAACCAGGGCGACAGGGATCAGTTCTCTGGTAAGCCCTATCAGCGTTCCTGAAAGGAAGCCAGGCTGTCCTACTCTGGAGGCAGTCGGGGGTCGCTTGGCTTTATACCCAAACACCTGGCTAAACATTACAACGGATTCTTGGGTAAAAAGCGTCATTGCCAGAGGTTATTACATCCCCTTTATAAAACCCCCACCCATATGTGCATAACTATAGTGCGTAACTTGAGCACTAATCCAGGCATTCTCTAAGGTATTCAATTGTATTTATTACTGCTTGGTAGTAACTTGATTAAAGTGTAGCTATCATTCTAAGTCTTTTGGATTAAGCACTTGGGCTTCAGACCAGTTGTTTTACATTAGGAAGGTTTGTGGCATGCACTGTGGTGGCAGGACAGGTAGCTTTCATCCTTCTAAGTTGGGAACTGCTGATTGAGAGCCCAGTGTCTGTTATTCTTAAAGTGTATTAGTTCTGGTTTAAGCACTTGGGCTTCAGGCCAGTTATTTTACATTAAGAAGGTTTGTGGTCTGCACTCTTGTGGGAGAAGAGGCTGGACTCCTGCCCTTCTGAGCTGGGAATTTCTGGTTAAAGGTTTATAGTGCCTGAATATTTGAACTGTATCTTACTGAAGATTGAGTACACCTTGTTTGCTGTAGCATAGACTAGATCCAGGCCTGCTGAATCTAGCTTTGTTTATATGCTTGTTGTTTGTTTGCTTGTTATTTCCCTGGAATGCTAATTCCACCTAATACATGGCTTCTCCAGCACTTCTGTGGATCACTAGTGATATCTGCATTGCTTACTGTACTTATTTCCTTGTTTCACGTGAAAAGTTACTGTTTGTCGTTTTTGCATTTAAGTTACCTGTAACACATTGCACTTAAGTTACCTGGGCACTTGGTCACTAAAGCAATTATATAAGTCAGCACTAAAACTTAAAAGCACTACACACTCACTCCCACTGGCCCTGGTTTTCAATTATTAAGGAATTCCCAATATTATTCTAGCATGTCCAAAGGTCAGTTGTCAATCTCCTCTCCGTCCAGCTGGTGAATCTGGGAATCTTGAGGCAATGTTACAACTGCCTCATGTACACAGAGCAACCACTCTCCCTCCTCCCAACAAATTCCAACACATGTAGAGAGATGCAACCATATAGCCAGACTGGAGGCTAAGCTCTCTCCAACTCAGTACTGGCATAACCAGTCAGGAGGAGAAGGAAACCACACTCACTACAATTTCCAGTCTCACATAGACCTATGCACGACAACAAACCAAACACATAATCAACTTACAAAAACATACTCGGAGGCTCCTAAATAAAGATCTGCCAAAGCAGCAGAGACCTCCAAAGCAGACACACCAAGCAGCCGCTACTGCAAAACAAAACATCGTGCAACATATCTCACAAAGCCAGTGTGCCAAACAGTCACAGCCCTTAAGACTAAAACAACACACCTGATAAACTTGTAATAGGGTGACTCTATCGTCAGGCACACACTGATGTCCCAGCTCACCAGGCTGAAATACAGAGGGGAGAGGGTCACGGTGGAGCAGCCTATCAGGCGCTAGGATCCGCCACATAACACAAGCACTAAGGTCACTCCAAGGCAAGTACAAATATGATTCGGTCATTGTCCATGCTGGTGTGTGAATGACCTGAGTATGCGATACCTCCCTGGACTAGCATGAAAAAAGACATTAAAAGGAGCTCTCTCTGAGCATGTAGCCCAGGCCATTGTATGACCCTGACCTTGAGTAGCATCTTAACCCTCACCAAGAATGATGCCACCAATATGAAGACAAGATGATGAATTTCAACAATTGGCTTAAGTACTAGGTGTCATTCAAAGGGATCCAGTGCCTGTCAGCTTGGGATGATATGCCCGACAAGCCTCACGATGCTTCTCGCTAGGGACGGCTTGCACCTGTCACCCCACAGGCTTTTTGGATATTGGCAAAGGCTCTTGCTACCCCCATAGTGCCTTTATTAGGCAAGGCTCAAAGACAAACCCACCTCCATAGGTATCACAAGGGATAAGAAACTAAGAGTAGTAGTAATGCTATTCAACGCCAGAAGTCTAAACCTCAAGATGCATGCTTTCGAGAAACCTCCTTGAATAGCATGGAGGACATGATAAGTATCTGTGCAGTAACAGAAACCTGGTTCAGGGCTCCCGAGAGCACCCAACACTACCAGGTTATACCTCATACCATGCGGCCCCTAAAACTTGGACCCGAAGACCACAAAAGGAGGGAGTATCGATATTCATCAAAGATACCGACACCTCAGGTTAATTGGCAAAGCCACGAAGCATCAGAGACTATCCATGTGCAACTAACATGATGGGTAAAACTGCCTTCCAGTTTATAGCCTGCTACAGACCACCCTCCCAAACCAGGAACCCACTCCAGCCTTCCTGAGCGAACACTGGAAAATATGAAGGTCTCTCCAAACACACCATTATATTGGCTGACTTCAACTACCCAAACAGGGCACTGGGAGCATTACTCCTAGCTCCAACACCCTTGTGCAACCCAAAGGTTCCTAGAATTTATAAACTCAAATGCTATGGAACAACTTGTTGCCACTCCCACAAGAGGGGAAAACATACTGGTTACCTGATCATCACCAACATGGGACTCATATGCTCCTATGAACCAAGAGTGTATCCCTCACTGGTAAGATCAGACCATAAACTAATCTCACTGGATATTCACATCCCACGACCCCACCCCCTGCCCAGAAAACCACAGTGAAAAACTTCTCTAAAACAAATTTCCACTCCTCAAAACTGAGGTGGAATCCTTCAAAGCCCGGTTGCCTAATGGAAAATAAGTCCCCAGACCTTGGAGATCCTTTATAAGCGCTTGTTCTATGAACTGCCTTCAGGAGCAGCTGTGGATCATGCGATCCCAAATGGGCTCAAGACCCAATCCTCCAAAGGCAGGCGTCCTGTCTGAGAATTTGGACCCCAGCCATAAACAAACTATCACAATAGAAGGAGGCTACTAAATGATAGAGGAAAATCCCAAAGAGAAGGCATCATTGATCAGTATTAGCAGCAAAAAACTCACGGGCACACATACAAAATTGTCTAAGGCCAGCTTGAGAGAGAAAAAGTACACAGGACACTAAGGATAATCACAAGAGCTTTCTTTAGTTATGTTAGGAATTTGGGTGGTAATTCCCAGATATGCTCCAGAATTAGTCAAAATGACGAAAATACACCGAACCCACAGACATTGCCAACATCTAGCTGACAGGTTCAGCGCCAAAACTCCTTCCCCCCCACCAAAGGGCAAATATCTATCCCAGCAGTGTACTGCACCCCTGACATCTCAGATGCTCAGGTAGTAGCCGCCCCCTCCAAAGCAAAAAACACAGCATCAATGGGACCAGATGGTGTCGAGGCTGCATCCTACATTCTACATGAACTCCAAGGAAAGAGCTAAACCCAAACATAAAGAAACTACTGTTCAATCTCAGCCTTACTACACCCAGGACCATGTGCAAGGTGGCATTACAGCAGCAGTGGTCCCTCTCCATAAAGGTGGTGCCTCAGGATCCTGAACTATAAGCCACATAAGCCCACAGGCTGGCAGTGCAAAGCTATGGAAAGGGATCATCATGGACCCCTCATAAAATAAAGATGTGGGGACCTACAAACACTGGATCCCTGCAGTTTGAAACTTGTTAAGGGCAGATCCTGCCTCTTAAACCTGGTTGATTTCTTTGAAACAGTCACCAAGGCCAAGTGACGGGGAAGGTGGTCCCACACAGCCACCACCTGGACCTGCATAAAAGCCTCCCGATACAATACCCCACTCGGGCATTATAGATAAACTCGCCAGCTTAAATGTAAACCCTATGTCACTAGATGGATTGCCATTTGGCTCAAGGACAGAACCCACATGGTTAAGTGCTGGAGCCATGTCCAGACTCAAACCAGTTACAGTGGTGTCCCACAAGGCTCAGTCCTGGGACCCCTCTTGTTGGTATATATATTTCTAGGAGAGTTACAGGCCAACAGGAGGACTGCTTGGCTGATAGGGTCATGAATGACTGCAAACTGAAACCATCCCGACTCTCCAGCTGGCACAAGCATCCTCCAAAGGGCCTCATAAAGACAGACAACTGAATTGCCAGAGCCATGGCCTAAAGCTAAATGCCAAGTGTATAGTCATCCCCTTTGGCAAAAACAAAGTGCCCACAAATTGCCACATAGGTGGTAATCCATTAAGTACAGAAAGAGAGTAATTGGGACCTAGGGACCCAAAGTTGATGTAATCTCTCATTTTGACCATTGGCCAAAGTGGTTAGAAAAACATTTATATAGCCACCTAATCATGAAGGGATTCACATCAGGGAGGTTATAGGTGCCTCTTTACTCATCCCTCATCAGGCCATAATTGGGTACAGTGCCCTTTTGGGATGTACCTTACCAGACACTTGCAGCAACTGGAAGAGACCCCAAAGTACCCACTCACAAGAGGATCAAAGGGCTCGGCAGAACCATATGCTGCCCGGTTAAAGAGAGCTTTCCAGCTCTGCTCATTGGCATACACAGCCTGTTCAGAGGTGATCTGTGCCTGGTATAAAGCCATATCCCAGCAGGTGTGGACATGCTGCACCTCAGAAAATCAGAATTCCATTGAGCTCTGGCTCAGAGACTTGAACCTCAGCACACAGAATAAATAGGACATGCTGGAGGGACAGATTCATAACAGAGGCTCCATATAGGATAAAATCCCAGTCCAGGTTGAGCAGAGTCCCTCATTGACTCTCTTCAGAGGAATCTTGATAGTGGATGGGAGATCGTAGAGTTTTACCTGGGTATCACTTCTGTGTGTCACTGTTAGACAGAGGCACGATATACTTCTTTCTCGAAAGAGGCATAGCAAAATAGAATTTAAAATGGGTGGCGAAGAAGCCAAGCTTACATTCTGGCTAGGCTTATAAATGCCCTAGAGACAGATAGCCTAAGTATGAACCTATGAACCTATATGGCCGCAAGGTCCACAGATGTACCACCCAGTCTAGAAAACTAGCAGCCATAGAAATTCAAAACCTGCTGGACAAGAGTCATCAGCCAGTCCGATTGGACCAAATAGGATCCAGAACTTACTCAAGGTTCTTTTAGTTCTAAAGAAAACCAGGACTGGGGGGCCCATACTGAACCTCAACCAAACTCAAGCACCTTTGTCCAAGGATTCGGATGGTCACACTGCAGTGATTCTCCCGTTCTTATCAGCGGCCGATTGGATGTGCTCTATGAATCACAAGAATGCTTTACTGCACATCAAAGTGAACAGATCATCCAGAGATCCGCCTAAGTTTCTGGCTGGGGGCCAGTCATTATCAATTCAGAGCCCTTTGGTCTCACCACAGCCCCAGGAGTGTTCACCAAATGTATGGCAGTGAGTCACGGCTCACGTTTCCTAGGATGGATTTGGAATTCGGGTGTTTCCATATCCTGGACGGCCTGTCTCCTTACTGCCACCTCAGGCATCCACTAATCCTAGCAGAGACTATAGCATGAACCTTTGTTCCCCAGTTGGGCATAACCTAAACTTGAAAAGAAATCTGTGCTATGGCCCTGCGTATATTACATTATAGGGGCAGAACTGGACACCCCGTCAATGCAAGGATCAGGTTGCTAATCAAAAGATCGTATCTAAAATCGGTATCAGTCTCTTCCAGCCCACAACCAGCTCCAACATCCCAGATACTACGGCTTTTAGAGCACAATAGCCACATTGATAGCGAGTTTCGTTAGGCGCTGAACATCTGAATACTCCAGTGGTTACTCTTGGCAATGGTCTTACCAACAACTGCACCCATGTCACATGAGATCCTGTTAACCAATCTTTGCAAGAAGGATCTCAGTTGGGTAGTTGAACAGCGGCAAGTGATAATCGGACATCCTTCCGTTCTTCCCAACCCATACACTGACCACGGATGCTTCCTGATAGGGTGGTGGGGGGCTATTCAGGGAAACCTGATCCATACTCAAATGTCCTAGAGCTGAAGGCCCGGTGTTTCCTAAGCGTTGCAACACTTTCCGACTCTCTTCCTCAGGCGCAATTGCTATCAGACGGACAACTTTATGGCGGTTGTCTGGTACATCAACAAACAAGGGGATCGGGTGTACCCTTTGTGGAGCCCTAAGGATTTGGAAATAGGCTGTATCCACCAGGCAGCTTTCTGATAGAAGTACATCGAGGTCATCAACATGATAAGCGGACAAATAAAGCAGAGCCATGCTGTTGCCTCGCAGTGGTCTCAATTAACCAGTGGCGAAAAGCATTTTCAGTAGATCGTTATGCGCAGGCTATTGCATCTCCGATGAATGCGCAAATGCAGCAGCTTCGCACGCGCTATTCCCCACCGAGATGAACCGAGGATCTTGATTAAGTACGATTATTTGGACACCTCCTATGCTCGCCAATACCTGTAATTCCAAATTCATGCAGAAAGCCAAAGTCTGGGAAGAGTGTGATTTGATAAGCCTTGTCTTAGCCTCAACAGATTTGATTTTGCTTCTTGTGGAAGTATCAAGTGGAAACGGATCCTGGACCAGTGCGGATCTTCTGACTCATTAATTGATTCTCCATCCCTCCATCATGTCCCACCTAAAACTGACAACGGCTGCTCCGATTCCCCACATTAGTAGGTCACAAGATTTGTCTTCTGTGGTCCAACATATTATAGTTTCATCTCATAAGTTATCTACCAGAAACTATGCAACAGCAAATGGAGCGATTTGTTCACTGGAAGCTACTCAACATGACACTGTGACCCTTGTGCTAACCTATCCATACCATCTTAGAGTTCTTGTCTTCCTTGTTCCATGATAAAGTGGCAACTGCCACCAAATGGGGATTCAATTGGCTGCTATCTCAAGCTTTTCATGCTTAGGCTTCAATGGCTCTAACATCATATGCATAGACTGTAAAACGTCCTAAAAGGAACCCACCATCCTCAGAATGGAGCCCTCTTAAGGCATCCTGTCTACCTAGATTTGGATCTGGTTTTATCCCCAGCTGATGCTCGCCCCCTTTTGAACCTGCTTCATCTTGCCAAAGTTTTGTCTTGGAAACTTTATTCCTGGTAATATTACATTTGCCGCGTAGGGTCTCCGAATTTCAAGCCTTGTCCTTCAGAGCCCCCATTTTCCAAAGTTTTTGTCTTGAACACTCTTTAGAAC
>NW_025055388.1:0-7290 GCF_019279795.1 Protopterus annectens
AAAACTGGGAAAAAAGAAGTTGTTGACTGCAACTGAGCTGACAATATAAGTATTTTGATTTTTTTGATTATTTTTACAGATTCCTTTTTTTAAAATTTAATATATATATATAGCACTTTGTCTATTCTGTATCTTTACAAATCCTTATCTGTTTAAAAACTTTCATTTGTGTCTGTAGTGCTTGCTGGCTGTAGGCTATTGTTTTAACTGAAGCATTTCCTCTGTGTAATTATCTTTTGGCTTGTGGGGGCTGGTTCTTTTGTGTTCTGAAAAGCTGTTTTGGTATTTAAGCCCTAACTTTGATAGGGTTTCTGTCTTTACACAAATTGCAGACTGGAAAAGAAGTTGTTGACTGCAACTGAGCTGACAATATAAGTATCTTGATTTTTTGATTATTTTTACAGATTACTGTTTTTAAAATTTAATATATATATATATATAGCACTTTGTCTATTCTGTATCTTTACAAATCCTTATCTGTTTAAAAACTTTCATTTGTGTCTGTAGTGCTTGCTGGCTGTAGGCTATTGTTTTAACTGAAGCATTTCCTCTGTGTAATTATCTTTTGGCTTGTGGGGGCTTGTTCTTTTGTGTTCTGAAAAGCTGTTTTGGTATTTAAGCCCTAACTTTGATAGGGTTTCTGTCTTTACACACAGTGCAGACTGCAAAGAAGTTGTTGACTGCAACTGAGCTGACAATATAAGTATCTTGATTTTTTGATTATTTTTACAGATTACTGTTTTTAAAATTTAATATATATATATAGCACTTTGTCTATTCTGTATCTTTACAAATCCTTATCTGTTTAAAAACTTTCATTTGTGTCTGTAGTGCTTGCTGGCTGTAGGCTATTGTTTTAACTGAAGCATTTCCTCTGTGTAATTATCTTTTGGCTTGTGGGGGCTGGTTCTTTTGTGTTCTGAAAAGCTGTTTTGGTATTTAAGCCCTAACTTTGATAGGGTTTCTGTCTTTACACACAGTGCAGACTGGAAAAGAAGTTGTTGACTGCAACTGAGCTGACAATATAAGTATCTTGAGTTTTTGATTATTTTTACAGATTACTGTTTTTAAAATTTAATATATATATATAGCACTTTGTCTATTCTGTATCTTTACAAATCCTTATCTGTTTAAAAACTTTCATTTGTGTCTGTAGTGCTTGCTGGCTGTAGGCTATTTTGTCCCACCCTCCCTGTTGGTGTCTTGCTTTTATACTTGGTGGCTTTGCAGTTGGCTCTTGTGACACTCCCAGTCTAGTGTCATTAGCTCATTCTGCCTAATACAGAGAACATTTGATAAGGCCTTCTGTTCCTCCTTTTTCCCTTTCAAAAGTAAAACAAAATTTTTTTTTTTTTTACTGAACCTCCTTGTGTTCTGACTGTGCTTCTCAAACATTTTGAATTATACAGTATATTTCAGAGCATTTATTATAACTATAATAACCTTAATATTGCTACAACTCAAGTTCTCTAGGTTGCACTGCATCTGAAGTGTTTGTGTGTTTTAGCTGCTTTTCTGTATATATAGACTTTTCTGTTTCTTTTACTAAATAAGCTCTGTAAAGTTGTTTTATTTCATTTCTGCCTGTATTTTTGAGTTTTTTTGCACTTTTAAAGTTTGTTTTTGCTTAGTTTAATTGGTAGGCTACACACTCAAGTGCACTAGCCGAAATAAAGCATTTACTGTGTTTCTGTACCTAATTTCTGCTACTTTGTAAAAAAATCCTTGTTTCCCTTTACTGAACTAGAATAGTCCAGTCTTCAGGTATTGCTGATCTCTGGGCTGTGTCATAGTTCCTGTGTTGCCCATATCCTTATTTGGATAGGAGGAAGCTTCTTTGTTCACCAGTGAGAGTGGGGAGCTCTGAGCAGCCTATCTGTCCCTTGAGGAGTGGTTCCAGCCCAGTGACCTGTAGCTTATGGGCGTTTTGGGCCATTTCCTATCTCTTTCTAACCTGCTTTAAAGCCAGCTTTAGCACACTTTTCTTGTAATTTAAAGTTTGTCCTGTTTTTGCATTTACCTGTTGAGGCTACACACTCAAGTCGCTAGCCTGTGTCACATATTTACTGCATTTTCCTGCTATTTGGTGAAAAAAAGAAAAAAAAAATTATTATCCTTGTTTCCCGTCTTTCCTAACCTAGAGTAGTCCAAATACAGGCTTTGCTGTATTCTGGTCTTTTGGAAAGTTCCTGTGTTGCCATTTCCTTTCTTGGATTAAGGGGGGCTTTTTTGTTCACCAGTGGCAGTGGGGAGCTTAGAGCAGCCTATCTATCTCTGGAGGAGTGTTCCCAGCACAAGAATCTGGTAGTCTACTGGCCATTTTGGGCCAATTTCTAGCTCTTTCAAATCCCCCTGTATAAAACCCGCTTTGGCAAGGTTTTGCTTGTACTACTCAGCCAAGCTCCTCGTGGTCCTGCAGAGTGGTGCTAGCAGCAGAGAGGCTAAAAGAGCGACTGCTAACCTAATAAGTGTTTTTTCCTGCTACTACCTGAGCGACTGTCCGATCTAGCTAAACTGCATATATTTCTGCTTCTTGAACTGTTTTAAACTGCTTAAAGTTGTTTTTGCACCTGCACTTTTTAAGTTTGTCCTATTTGTTGCATTTACCTGTTGAGGCTACACACTCAAGTGCGCTAGCCTGTGTTACATATTTATTGCATTTTCCTGCTGTTTGTTGCAAAAAAGAAAAAAAAACAAAAAAAAAAAAAAAAAATATCCTTGTTTCCCATCTTTCCTGACCTAGAGTAGTCCAAATACAGGCTTTGCTGTATTCTGGACTTTTGGAAAGTTCCTGTGTTGCCATTTCCTTTCTTGGATAGAGGGAGGCTTCTTTGTTCACCAGTGGCAGTGGGGAACTTGGAGCAGCCTATCTATCCCTGGAGGACTGTTCCCAGCACAAGAATCTGGTAGTCTATTGGCCACTTTGGGCCAATTTCTAGCTCTTTCAAATTCCTCTGTATAAAACCCACTTTGCCGTGGTTTTTGCACTTGTTACTACTCAGCCAAGCTCCTCGTGGTCCTGCAGAGTGATGCTAGCAGCAGAGAGGCCAAAAGAGCGACTGCTAACCTGATAAAAGTGTTTTTTCCTGCTACTACCTGGACGACTGTCCGATCTAGCTAAACTGCAAATATTTCTGCTTCTTGAACTGTTTTAAACTGTCTAAAGTTGTTTTGCACCTGCACTTTTAAAGTTTGTCCTGTTTGTTGCATTTACCTATTGAGGCTACACACTCAAGTGTGCTAGCCTGTGTTACATATTTATTGCATTTTCCTTCTGTTTGTTACAAAAAAAAATATCCTTGTTTCCCTTCTTTCCTGACCTAGAGTACTCCAAATACAGGCTTTGCTGTATTCTGGTCTTTTCGAAAGTTCCTGTGTTGCCCATTTCCTTTCTTGGATAGAGGGAGGCTTCTTTGTTCACCAGTGGCAGTGGGGAGCTTGGAGCAGGCTATCTGTCCCTGGAGGAGTGTTCCCAGCACAGGAATCTGGTAGTCTTTTGGCTGTTTTGGGCCAATTTCTAGCTCTTTCAAGTCCGCCTGTATAAAACCTGCTGTAGCTTTTGCGTGATTTTGTGCATAGCGCTTCATCGAGCAGCGCCGCTTATTTTGGTTTGAGCCTTGGAACTGATCTAGTTCTCATAATAAACACCCTATTCCTATGCTAAAGCCTAGCACTTGCTCACTAAAGCAATTATATAAGTCAGCCCTAAAAAAATTGAAAGCACTACACCCTCACAAACTCCCTTGAGTAACTTGTTCCCCATTGGCCTTTTTTTTCAATTATAAAGGAATTCCCAATACTATTCTAGCATGTCCAAAGGTCAGTTGTCAATCTCCTCTCCGGTCCAGCTGGTGAACCTGGGATACTTGAGGCAATGTTACAACTGCCTAATGTACACAGACAACCCTCTCGTCCTCCCAACAAATTCCAACACATGTGAGAGATGCAACCATATAGCCAAACTGGAGGCTAAGCTCTCTCAACTCAGTACTGGTGTAACCAGTCAGGAGGAGAAGGAAACCACACTCACTACAATTCCAGCCTCACATAGACCTACCACGATAGCAAACCATACACATAAACACACAAAAACATACTTGGAGGCTCTAAATAAAAATCTGCCTAAGCAGCAGAGACCTCCAAAGCAGACACCCAAGCAACCGCTACCCCAAAACAAAACACATGCAACACATAGCTCACAAAGCCAGTGTGCAACAGTCACAGCCCTTAAGGCTAAACAACACACCTGATACACTTGTAATAGGTGACTCTATCATCAGGCACACTGACGTCCCACTCACCAGGCTGAACAAGGAGAAGGTCACGGTGAGCTGCCTATCGGGTGCTAGAATCCGCCACATAACACAAGCACTCAGGTCACTTCAAGGCAAGTACAAATATGGCCCAGTCATTGTCCATGCTGGTGTGAATGACCTGAGGACCTCCCTGGACTACATGAAAGAGACATAGAGGAGCTCTCTGGGCATGTAGCCCAGGCGGTATGACCCTGACCTTGAGTAGCATCTTACCCTCACCAAGAATGATGCCACAGTATGAAGACAAGATTATCAATTTCAACAATTGGCTTAAGTATTGGTGTCATTCAAAGGGGATCCAATGCCTGTCAGCCTGGGATGACATGCTCGACAAGCCATGATGCTTGCTAGGGACGGCTTGCACCTGTCACCCTGGGCTTTGGATATTGGCAAAGGCTACCCCATAGTGCCTTTTTAGGCAAGGCTCAAAAGACAAACCCACCTCCATAGGTATCACAAGGGATAAGAAACTAAGAGTAATGCTACTCAACGCCAGAAGTCTAAACCTCAAGATGCACCTCGAAACTCTCCTTAGCATGGAGAACATCAATATCTGTGCAGTAACAGAAACCTGGTTCAAGGCTCGAGCACCCCAGCACTACCAGGTTATACCTCATACCATGCTTTTGGCCCCAAAACTTGGACCGAACCACAAAAGGAGGGAGTATCAATATTTCAAAGATACCCACACCTCCAGGTTGGTGGCACAGCACGAAGCATCAGAGACTATCCATGTGCAACTAACAGTGGGTAAAACTGCCTTCCAGTTTATAGCCTGCTACAGACCACCCTCCCAAACCCAGGAACCCCACTCGGCCTTCCTGAGAACACTGGAAAATATGAAGGTCTCTCCAAACACCATTATATTGGGTGACTTCAACTACCCAACCATAGACTGGGAGCATTACTCTAGTTCCAACACCCTAGCCCAAAGGTTCCTAGAATTTATAAACTCAAATGCTATGGAACAACTTGTTACCACTCCCATAAGAGGGGAAAACATACTGGACCTGATCATCACCAACATGGGGACTCTATGCTCCAGACCAGAAGTGCATCCCTCACTGGTAAGATCAGACCATAAACTAATCTCACTGGATATTCACATCCCAACCCCACCCCATGCCCAGAAAACCACAGTGAAAAACTTCTCTAAAGCAAATTTCACACTCCTCAAAACCGAGGTGGAATCCTTCAAAGCCCCGGGCCTGGATAATAGCCCAGACCACAAAATCCTTTATAAACGCATTCTATGAACACCTTCAGGAATGCATGGATCATGCAATCCCAAATAAAACCAAGACCCAATCCTCCAAAGGCAGACGTCCTGTCTGGTGGACCCCAGCCATAAACAAACTATACAATAGAAGGAGGAAGCTACTACATGACAGAGCAAAATCCCAAAACGGGAAGGCATCTCTGATCAGTATTAGCAAAAAACTACAGGCACTCATAAAATCGTCTAAGGCCAGCTTCGAGAGAAAAATTGCACAGGAGACTAAGGATAATCACAAGGCTTTCTTTAGTTATGTTAGGAACCTGGGTGGGAATTCCCAGATATGCTCAATTAGTCCAAAATGACAAAAAATACACCGATCCCACAGACATTGCCAACATCCTAGCTGACAGGTTCAGCAAACATCCCCCCTCCCCACCAAAAGGGCTAATATCTATCCCAGCAGAGTGCTGCCCCCCCCTGACATCTCTGATGCTCAGGTAAGAGCTGCCCTCTCCAAAGCAAGAAACACAGCATCAATGTGACCAGACGATGTCCCGGCTACGTACTACATGAACTCCAAGAAGTGCTAAACCCAAACCTAAAACTACTGTTCAATCTCAGCCTTACTACAGGATATGTACCCAAAGAGTAGCATACAGCAACAGTGGTCCCTCTCCACAAAGGTGGTGCCTCAACGGATCCTGGAAAATATCGCCCCATAAGTCTTACTAGCTTGGTCTGCAAAGCTATGGAAAGGATCATCATGGACCTTTTTAAATAAAGATATTGGGGACTTGCAGACACTGGATCCTACCCAGTTCGGCTTTAAGGGCAGATCCTGCCTCTTAAACCTGGTCAATTTCTTTGAAACAGTCACCAAGGCCATTGACAAGGGGAAGGTGGTCCACACAGCCTACCTGGACCTCACAAAGCCTTGATACAATACCCCACTCGGGCATTATAGATAAGCTCACCAGCTTAAATATAAACCCCTATGTCACTAGATGGGTTGCAAACTGGCTCAAGGACAGAACCCACATGGTTAGAATAGCTGGAGCCATGTCAGACTCCAAACCAGTTACAAGTGGCGCCACAAGGCTCAGTCTTGGGACCTCTCTTGTTCGGTATATATTTCTCAGAGGTACAGGCCAACATGGAAGGACTGTGGCTGACCAAGTTCGCAGATGACTGCAAACTGGGCACCATAATAGACTCTCCAGCTGACACAAGCATCCTCCAAAAGGGCCTCATAGAAACAGACAACTGGTGCCAGAGCCATGGCCTCAAGCTAAACGCCAAAAGTGTATAGTCATCCCCCTTTTGGGAAAACAAAGTGCCCACAAATTACCACATAGTTGGTAATCCATTAAGTACAGAAAAAGTAATTAGGGACCTGGGGACCCAAGTTGATAGCAATCTCTCATTTGACAACCACGTGGCCAAAGTGGTTAGAAAAACATTTTATATAGCCCACATAATCATGAAGGGATTCACATCTAGATCGGGGAGGTCATCGTGCCTCTTTACTCATCCCTCATCAGGCCCATAATTGAGTACAATGCCCCTTTTGGGATGTACCTTACCAGACACCTGCAGCAACTGGAAAGACCCCAAAGTACCTCACCAAGAGGATCAAGGGCTCAAACAGATGCCATAGTGCCTACCGGGGTTAAAGAAACTCCAGCTCTACTCAGTGGCATACCGCCTGCTCAAAAAGGCGATCTGTGCCTGATTTATAAAGCCATGTCCCAACCC
>NW_025055389.1:0-8217 GCF_019279795.1 Protopterus annectens
CATTTTCAGCTGTGGTGTCTACAGCCAGGCAGCATATGACATATATTTGAACCTTTCTGACTCTTGGTGAGGTACCTTTGAGGTCTTTCTAACTGCTGCAGGTGCCAGGTAATGTACATCCCAAATGAGGCATTGTACTACAATATGGTCTGATAAGGGAACAGTATAGGGGCACAATGACCTTTGTTGACGTAGATGTGAATCCTTTCATGATACAGTGTCCAATATAGACAGTCTTCCTAGCCAAACTGGCGATGTGACTGTCACATAACAGGTTACTGTCCACTTGTGTCACTAGGTCCCTGATTACTCCTTCACATAATGGTTTACCACCTATGTGGTAATTTGTGTGTACCTTGTTTTGTATTTGGTGGTACATTCATACTATCCACTGTCTTCAGGACAGTGGGGTGGGGTTCCTGTGTGTGAGAGTGTGGTCTGTAGCATGCTACAGACTATACAGCAGTCTTGCCTACGGTTAGTTGCACATGGGTGGACTGCAATGATATAAGCATTGTCAGTTAACTGGATGTATAGGTGTCTGTGCTGAATATGGATACTCACCCTCCTTTTATGTTTTGTTCCAGGTTTTGTGGCCATAACACATGATATGTGGTATTACCTGGACGTTTCTCATCACTGGACAGACATCACTGCCTCCATACTGGGAGGGCCTCAGGAGCATGCATATTGAGGTTTACACACATCTGGCATTGATCAGCATTACCCTTCTGTTTCTTTCCCCAGCTTTGTTTTCATGGTGGTGGGTTAGTCTTTCGGCCTTGTTACGAAAGGATCTCGTAGGTTGCAAAGCCGCATTTAACATCCCAAGATGCTCATGGGTAACAGGCAAGCTATCCCTGGAACAGCATGTCTCACTAGTAGTCACCTATTACAACTGTATCAGGTATGTTAAGCTCCTTCTGTCCCAGGACTGTTTGCACCAGCTTTGTGTGTACCATGTGTTACATGTGCTGCGTCTGGAGGTTGTTATTGGGTGTCTGCTTTGGAGGTTTGTGTTGGTGTTGTGTGTTTGTAATTGTACTCTGGGAATGTTTTGCTTATGTGTTTGGTTTACAGTCGCTGTAGGTCTATGTGGGACTGGGTTTGTGGTGTATGTGGTTACCTTGTCCTCCTGACTAGTGTGCTTTGACAGTACTGATTTGGGGTGTGCTCTCAGGCCCGGCCACAGCCTTGGTTATGCCTATCACATATATTTGTATTGGGGTGAGTTGTTGTGTTTGTATTTCTTGGACAGGTGCTCTACATTGCCACCGGATTCACAGATCTCTACTTGTTTTGCTTGGCCCAGTGGATTGTATGTGGACACATTTTATTATTGTACTAGTATCAACAGATTGTTTTCACTTTTTATGTTTGATCTATCATGTGGTAGCTTCCTTACCCTTCAATGGTTTAGTAATTGCTGAGTCCGCATGCCAGACGCCTGCATATGGCAGTATTGTGTCTTGTTGTTATTTTGTGATTGCAGACTCAAGCACCTTTGGCTGTGTTCATGGTATGCCTGTATACATGTTCTGCAGTGTGTCTCTATATTCTGGACTGCACAGGGCCTTCATGGATTCCACATTGGTTTGTAGGTGCAAGCTACAAGCCAGCATAAGCAAGCCACCGTGGTATTCTGCCAGGACTGGGGTCGGATGTAACTACAGTGTGACACGGCGGTCTGGTCTTACCAGTGAAGGCGATATAATTTCATCCTGACATCAAGTACACATATATTTCTGATTATCACATCCAGTATAATTCTCTTGTGGAAGTGTTACATTTTGGGTGTCCATTTTGTTTGATGATCTCCTAAATTGTCTACAAATGTGTTTAGATGCTAGTATATTGGCTAAAGAGTATAAAGTGACAAACGCCTCAAAAAGCTGACTTCACACCCTTCAGACTGAGATGCATCCTTAAGTCCACTGGGCCGCGGAACCACAACATGCACAATGGTGACCTCTTCACAGACGCTTTCACGGATTATCTCCAAGAAAGCATGGACCATGCACCCACAACAAACCAAGACCCTCTCCACCAAGGGAGTGGCTCGTCTGGTGGACCCCAGCCATAAACAAACGTATAACAAATGAAGGATACTAATGTAAGACAGAGCTATAATCTCCTAAAGGGGCGTGGCAGCCAGACTGAAAGCATCAGTAAGAAAGGCTACATTCTCTCATAAAGACATCCAAGGTCAACTTTGAGACAAAAATCACTAAATAGACAATAAAGATAATCCACAATGCCTTCTTCAGTTATGTCAGACACCTGGTGGGAACCGCTGGGATATGCTCAGAGTTGGTACACAACAACATATATTTCAGTGACCTGACAGAGATAAGCAACATTCTGGCAGACAGGTTCAGTGCAATTTTCCTCACCCCAAAAGAAGATAGTTATCACAGCTGAATGAACCTCACACTGTCATCTCAGATGTCCAGCGTGAGAGCCGCACTAGCAGTTGACAAGAACACAGCAATGGAATCTTGATGTATCCCCAGTTGGGTGTTGCTATGTGAACTCCAGAAGGAGCTAAACCCGAGTGCAATGCTATTTAACCCAGCTCTTGCTACAGGATATGTACCTGAACACTGGCGTACAGCAACAGTGTGTGGTCCCACTCCACAAAGGAGATGCCTTCCACAGACCCTGGGAACCGCCACCCACAAGCTAACCAGCCTTTGTCTGCAAAGCTAAAGTAAAGAGTCATTATGGAGCCCTTTAAACAGAGACATTGGTGACCCACAGGACCCTGATCTCACCCAGTTCAGCTTTGTACAGGCAGATCCCGCCTTTGCAACGCGTTGACTATTTTGAAACCGCTTTCAGTAGGGCCAGCCGACGAGGGCTAAGCCGGTCCACACAGCCCACTCCGCACTCCTGGCTAAGGCTCTTCGACACATCACTCCCACCTTTTCAGGCATCATAGACAAGCTCAACAGCTGAAATATAAACCATATGTCACAGGATAGGTTGCAAATGGCCAAGACACAGAACTCCATAAAGCCTGCCACTGCAGTGCCTTGTCAGATTCAAAGCTGCCAAGTGGTGTCCCACAAGGATCTGTCCTGGGACCCCTCTCGTATTTGGCATTTACTTTTCAGATGTGAAAGCAAACATAGAGGGTTGTGAAGGACAAAGTTTGCAGATGACTGCAAACCAGGCACCATAGTGAATACATCAGCTGGCACACGCCATCCTGCCAGAATGCCCCTCACAAAAACAGATAGTTGGTGCCGGAATCATGGCCTGAACTGAATGCAACTGATTTGTAGTCATCCCCTTTGGGAGGAACAGCACCACAATCAATACATAGACAGCAACCCACTGAGCACAGAAACAAATCAGACAATCTGGGGACCCATGTAGATAGTGACCTCGTTTGATTAATCTATGTTGCCAAAGTGGTTAGAGACTTTCTATCTTGCCCACCTTAACATGAAGGGTTTTCCATCCAGATCAAAGGAGGTCATTGTACCCCCATACTTCTCCCTTATCAGGCCCATGATTGAATACAAAGCCCCATTTGCATGTACCTCACCTGCACTTAAACAGCCAGGTCTCAAAAGCACTACCAAGAGATCAAGTGGTTCACAAGACATGTCATATGCTTCCAGAATTAAAGAAATCCAGCTTTATTCAGTGTTAGATACCGCCTACTTACATAGGTGACCTTATGCCTGACATACAAGACCATGTCCAATCGTGGATTTGGGACATGCTCCACTGCAAGCAATCCAAATCCACCAGAACCATGAGAGCCAAAGATTTGAAACTCAGCACACACATGTATAGACATGCTGGACGGACAGAGTCATAACTCAGAGGCTTCCCACACTCCAACAAAGAATCCCAGTTCATGTTAGACAGAGTCCCTCACTGACTCCTCTTCAAGAGAAATCTGACACAAGTGGATGTGATTTGTAGGTTTACCCCAGGGTCCTCCTGTGTCAGTCATTGTATTGGAAACAGTCAAGTTATTCAATTAAGTAAGGGGGTCATAATGTGTCATTACTAAGTCAGAGTGCGCAAGGTCAATATTCGAATCTATTCTGTACACTTATTACCACTATAAGGTGGCAATAGCCACATCAATATGGCTAGTTTTATAAATGCACTAGGGCAGATAGCCTAGTAGCAAACTATGGAAACTATGAAACTAAGTGTGTATGTGTAGGTATTTTCAGACAAGCAATACTTCCATGTGGTTTGGGGCTTTGATATCTTCCTGTATTCCCAAATATAGGCCTGGTAGTTCCCAAGGACAGTGGTCTGCAGTGCAAGCTATATAGTAGTAGGCAGTTTTAGCCATTGGTATTTGACCATGGCTAATCCATGCTGCTTCTTGTTGTAGTGTACCAACATGCGGTTGTCCACATTTATTGCGAATACCCTCAGTTTTGTGGCTTGTTGTTCCATGTTTTTGCAGCTGTGCCATCACTGTATGAGGTGTGACCTGGTAGTGCTTAGGGGTGTTGATGTGGGCTTTTTGAATTCCAGTTTCTATTACAGCACCGATATTCACATTCTATACTGTGTGCCACACTGCATTTTGCATCTTGCTGTTTATACTCTCCCTGGAACGGTAGCATTACATCTAGGTTCCTATCCCTAGGGTAAATCTATGAAGGTGGGTTTGTAGGTTTCCGTGGTTTATGATTGCGAGGGTGGATGTTAGTCAGGGTCCCTCAGGTGTGTATATGGTACAGGCTACGCAGTGTTACATTACTAACACATGGCATTCATGCCTCTAGGTGGTGCTGCAGGGCTACCTCTGTCGGATGCACATGCCTACAATTCCCTGTACATGTTTGGAAGCAGGTTGTGCCATGTTAGCCCCTGTTACTATATGGGGAGCAGTCGGAGGTGCATCAGTCCCAGTGTTCCTCACTGAGCCAGTGCATGTGCATACAAGAAGCTTCTTTTGCTGGCGCCAAGGCATATTGGGCACGCCCTTCTGCCTACTGGGCAAGGCGGTCAGGTTGTTCTCCTCCAGTCACCCCCGCCTCCTGTGTGGCCCTTGGCAATGGTGGGTATGTTTGGCCCAGCCCCATGCTGGTCCTGCTGCGCAGTTGCCTTCCGCAGGACTGTTATTGTATTATGTAGCATAGCACGCTCATGATCAGTTGGCACATGTAGTTGGCGGTACTGCAAGGCTCCACCAGATGTCCGCACGCACGGAACCGTGACTTGTTAGGCCTGCCAGTAATAATTTTTCCATGACATTACGTGCGCGTACCTATTATGGCGCCTTGTTCAGGTGCAATTTCTGATAAGTCATCAGCCACGCCCTTGGCGTGAACCTGCATCCCCACTTTGATGCGGGTCTCAGCGGGAAGTCCCTCACCGGCAAATGATTGGTACAGCTACGCCAGATGCCAGATGTGGAATCGGTAGCCCCGCAAGTAAGTCACACATTCATTATTATGCCCTGGGGCATCACACACCACCTGGCAGTTGATGGAGGGGAACTTTGCAGTTAATATAGGTTTCACCCCTCGCCCGCTGGTGCTTTGATGCGGCGCGCAGCAGTTTGCTGCACCAGTACCTCAGGTATCCCGCTATTTGCTGGAGGAGACGATATTGCTGGCCAATACGGGCATGGGGAAATATACATGATCACCCACATGTGCTGACATGGCATCCAGGAAATGGTAGTACCCTGGAGGCTGATGCTCGTGATAATCTCATCATATCACCAGTTGGTCTCTGGAAGGTACCCTGTTGCTAGTATTCTAGGGCCAACACATACCTTGGTTTCCACTGGCGGTTCCCCTCTGAAGGTTCTGTGTGTGAGACGTGGCTCGTGGCTAAGCCCAACAAGTGCCGCAGTCTCTGTCCACTCAGCCTGCCATCTCTAGCTCATGTAACCCATGGTAGGTGACCCTGGGCCTGTATACTCTTCTCCTCTCCTCACTTGGGTTGTCTGTCAGCATCTGCATTGTCATCCCCTTCAGCACCCGCCATGCCTGACATAACAGCCAAGTGGCAGCCCCCTACATTTACCTGAGTTCAGCTTTTTCAGTTTCTTTCAAATTTGATAGCTTACTCCCCTTCTTGCAGTATCTCTTGAGAGAACACCCCTGCACCGCTGTTTGCAGTGTTTTAAGTGCTGGGTTGGGCTCTAGTCTGCCTGTATAATTGCCTGCTTCCAATTGTTATCACCACCAATAACTCCAGCAGTATCCTCTGGCAGCTTCCCTTTGTATTCTGGTTGTTTCCTTTTTCCTCTCTGTTTCCTCAGGAGGAACAATCTGCACACCAGCTTAAGCACGCCCACACAGTTACTTAACGCGCCGCATTGGCCATCCTTACACGGTTTGAACTGGGTTGATTCATGGTAAATGCCGCGATACGTTTTACACACGTAGACTTGTCACAAGAAATCATGAACGGTTTGCAACACGCCCCACACAAGTTGAACCTGCGTTTTACATAAGTGCCAAGACACACGCACATGTACGATATCAAGAAGTTTATGTAAGGACAGGTGCACCCTCTATTTCTTGACTCTTCCTAGTGTTCTGTTGGGACACACCTCTCCCTGATGTCTCTCTGTCATCTGTCAAGTTACAGCCTCTGACCTCCAATGTGATACATTTATTTCTATCATCTCCCCGTGATGTCACCTACCTCTTACTCTGGCCTCCCCTTCTGTAACTCTACACCACCAAAAGTGCCTTATTACCTATGTGGCAGTGTGATCTGTGTGTATTGCAACCCCTCATTTACATAGGGATTGCCTAGTAATGCTTTAGCTACATCTCTCTTACACTGAGCCTTGGCAACCACTACACGGTGGCCATATTGTTTTTGGTCTGCTAGTCCCTGCATTGTCATTCCACAATATATAAAACCCACAATTGTGGGTTTATAAGCTTCGGTTTTCACTTTTAGGCAGCACACCCCACGATTTATGCTGGTGTAATTGCAGTTAAATGATCAAATCCCATGAAAAAAGTTATTTTAAATAATTTTGCATCACTTTTTAATGCCAATGGCCACATATTTGGCCACAAGTATGCTAGATGACACATGGCCCCTTTTTGAGCTGACATAGTTCGCTGTTTTAATTTTGCAGAAATTTACTCAGTTGTCAGCTGAGCACATTTCCTGCAGCTAAACGCCTGTTACATGGACTGGTTTGGCTTCCTGATCGTTGTAAATACCATTTGCATATCTTTGAGCTGCAATGAGGTATTATATCGATGCCAGTCCGTGGTGGGCAGACGCCAGCTGTCTCTACACGGAGGTTTGGCTGTTCCTGGATCGTGAGGCTTTTCACACAGAGGTCACATCACCTAAACTCCGTGTAAGCCTTCATGAATCCTGCCCTTTGTTTTCATTAACCCAGAAAGGTAATCGCTAATAATCAGGAGCTACATCAATTTTTATACTGCATTACTCTGCTTCTTCAAAATAGTCATATATTCTATGTCATTCATAAGTTACACTTGGGCCAGTAATCAGGAAGCCTCAATCCTCAACACTGACACTGATGAGGGACCTTCACTTCAAACAAAAAATAGATGCTATGACATTTTCACATGCAGTCCTCTGCACCAAGCACACTCATTAGAAAACACACAGGCAGCATGCTTCTCAGTCCTGGGGCTAGTTCCCCAGCCTATCCAGTTCCCCAAAAGACTCCCCCAGTGACGGCTGCAACAGTTTATCACAGTGTTCCAAGCTAAGTCCTCCACCACCCTTTCAGTGAAACCAGTGCTCTGTGTCCCAGTTCCAAGGAGATGACACGCACACTCCTTTAAGATTTGATTAGCCAATAACACACACAACAATAACAACACACACACACACACAATAATAACGGTAAAGGTTGGCATGACCATAGCTGTACCTTGCCCAGAATATAAGTTTGATACTGCCCCAAGAACACTCTACAGCCAGATGCACTAAGTCTCTTACCACAGTTCCCAATTATACGGATTAAAATTAATTCTAATAGAAATGGTAGTATGTGACCAATACAGCACCCTTCAGAACTTCTACTGTGTCACCACATAATATAAGTATTTTCAAAGGTTAAAATATTCTCTAAAAGACCAGAAAGACCAGGCACAATGAAAAGTTTAAACATATTTAAAAACAAATAATAAAAGAGCATGAACGTACTAAATATCTATTTATAATAAACACCAGAGTTTCAATCACAAGAAATATTAAAAATACAAATGACAAAGCACA
>NW_025055390.1:0-5942 GCF_019279795.1 Protopterus annectens
CCCCAAGGTGCCGGTCGGGGTGGTGGGGGGGAAAAATTTTTCCCCAAGACCCCTGTTCTTTGGGCCCCCCCCTTTAAATGCCAAAAAAACCCCCCTTTTAAAAAAAGGCCCGGTTTGGGGCCCCAAACAGCTTTTTAACCGGGCCCCTTTTGGAAAAAAAATTTTTTTCCCAAAAAAAAAAAAAAAAAAATATAAAAAAAAAAAAATAAAAAAAAAAAAAAAATAAACAAAAAAAAAAAAAAAAAAAAAAAAAAAAAAAAACAAAAAAAAAAAAAAAAAAAAAAAAAAAAAAAAAAAAAAAAAAAAAAAACCCCCCCACCCCCCCCCCCCCCACCCCCCCCCCCCCCCCCCCCCCCCCCCCCCCCCCCCCCCCCCCCAAGCCAAGACAAAGGAAAATTTTGCCTTAAAAAATCAATGTATGGTGGGATATCATCCACTCCACGGCAGGGGAAAAAAATGCAGGAACCCCCACATGGCATGGGTGGAAAACCCTTTACCTCCAGAACATTTCCGCATACCACACCACCCCCACAACGGGCCTTCTAAACCCCCCTATACCTGTCCTGAAACCATGAACATAACAGTACAAATGGCGTATCAATTAAATGCTCCCTTACAAGGTCAACCATCACATCCCTATGCAGATACCCCAAAAGCTCCAATCCCCCCACCATAAATCCTTTTGCAAAAATACTGAAAAGGGGAAAAGAGAAAAAAAAAAATTCGACAGCCAAAAAAAAAAGAAACCAAGCAGCAAGCAGACCATACAAGAAAGTCCCAAAAACATAATGAAAGTAGATTAATATTTTTTATTAATAAATTATATGTTATACTATATATTATAATAGGTTGTTTACATATTAAATATATAATATTAATATTCTGTAATTTCCCATCTTAAATTCCCATATTAAAAAAAATTTGATATATGGTAGTTACCAGGGCAGTAGAGGTTACCCCATTGGTGTAATTTATGAGGCACTGTTCAGGTAAAATTTTGTAGTAACCCCCCTATTAGGTAAATGTAATTCATGGGTCGGGAAAATTACATAAAATGTTTCAAAATGAAACACACCCCCACTAACAGAATTTAAAACATATTGGGGTTTAAGTGTGTTTTAGCATGTAATATACTGAGACTCAGTTGTTTTGCATTTTTTTATAGAGTAAAAGGATTGTTATCCTACTTTTTTTGGACATTACTTAAGAATTTATTAATGTTTTTTGCACCACCCTTTTTATTTTGTAAGGGGTCTGAACATCCTTTGGGGAAATGTGCATCATGATGCATTTCACCCAAACCCCATTTGCATAACAAAAAAAACACAACTTTCCTTTTAGTTAAACCCCCCAACTGTGATAAAGTGGGGAGAACATTAAATGTGTATTTGGTAGAATTTTTTCAATGCTGAAAGGGGGGCTGACATCACTGTTTTAAAATGTCCCCCTGTGTGCCCCCATTGGAAAAGGCTTTTCCCCCCATTATGCACACAACCCCCTTCATTCCTTTAATTAAAACCCTAACTATGTTATGACCCAAAAAAACACTTTGGGGGCTAAAAAATTTGGGGCAACAGGTAAAATTTATGTCCTGACATACAGTGAAAAGGGGGAATCTGCACCTGTAGTGATTTACAGTTGAAATCAACACAGGTTGGGTTTTGCATATGGGGGTGTCCCCATTATTATATGGTTATTGCAACAATGGGGATATACTTCCATGGTAGCATTTTGTACTCAGTTTGTGATTTTGGGTCTAGTATATCTTTTTTTTAATTGATTCCCTTTCCATAAAAAATTCTGATCTAGGGGAACCCTGAGTTGGGGTATTGGGGCTTTAATGTTCACAGTCTATGTTTGGGTAGCCCCCAGTATGATGGTGTTTGCAGAAAATCTATCCTTTTGTGTGAGCATGAAGGCTGTGGGGGGTCCGGGGTTTTGAGATGCTGTAGGCTCCTCTTTTCTCTTTCCATGTGGTCCGGGGACATCTCAGGTTGTTTGCACCAGCATGGACAATGACTGCCTCATACAAAACATAAATAAGCACTGGTAAAGTATTGTACAAATGTAAAAGTTTTCCCCTTTTTTGTAAAATGGAATGAAAGGGGCATTTTTTCAAGTAATACAATAAAAAAAATATTTAAAAATGTCTGATAGCTGTGCTGAGACAGAGTGCCTGCTGTGTGCCCTGCAAACTTTCCCCAAGCTAAGGACTGGTTTAAACAGCCAAAAACTTTGCTTTCCTTAGTTTAACATTGTTTCTAAATTGGTGAAACCCGGACATTTTTGCCGCCCCAAAGTAAGGGGGTGGTGCTAAACGGCCACCGGGTTTTTAAAAGTGAAAATGCTTTTGGCATGATTGATTGACAGGTCCTGAAGTCATTTCTGCAGTCATAAATTTAAAAATTCAGTGGTCAGATTAAAAAGGTTTGCCTGGTAAAGGTACTAAACCACTAAGCCATGACAGCAGTACTTAAAAATTTATAAATGGATGTCCTGGATCATGACAAAGCAGTTTCGGGAAGTAGATACTTCAAAACCCCTTTAAAGTGGAAAATCGGCATATATAAGCCCCATGGTGAATGCATAAAAGATTTTAGAATAGACCTGCAGGCAGAAATGGGTTGGGAATGTTGCTTTAAAGCTGGGGCATTGAGGGGTCCCGATACATGGTCTGGCTCCCAGTTCACCATCATGAGGCCCAACTCATGCAGGGCCAGGTCTCTGGGGGGGTTCAGGGGGGAGGCATGGGACCAGTTGGCTCATGATCACCTGCTCTGGCATTCCCCGTGGTGAGCGGTCCGTACCACCATGCGGGCCTGGGGGGGAAAAAACCAGTTGAAAAGGATCCAGGAGGCCGGTTTCCCGCACTACTGAGTAAATTTTTCTTTGTATGTGGAATTCAATAGCTGATCCCAAAGGGATGTGTTTCAATATTACTTGTTTTGTATTACAGTGGGTGTTCTGAAACAATGGCACATGGTGGGGGGTGGACCATGCAGGGTTTTAAACCCCCCCATTTGTAAATAAATATTATAGTGTAAAGGGCATGGTGTTTTATTAAAAATAATGAATGTGAAACAGCAAGTAAAAATCTGCAGGTATGGTGCAAAAGTTCATCAAAGCAAGTGAAAATAAAATAAGTGATAGAAATAAATGGGTGTTGTGTAAAATCAATTAAATGTGTATAACCCCTTTGTCTCAAATGTTGAAACAGGTTTACAGGTGAGATATATCCCTGTTGAAATGCTGAATCATGGAATAGGCTGCTGGAAAATGTTGTCCCCCAGGTCTAATATGTGAACAAAGCCTGAAGTACCAACCTGAACTGTGAAAGCAGGATGTGAGAGTGAAGAAATCATCAATGAATAAGTTTGACCTGAATTAAACTTATTGGTTCACGAAATTGCAGTGGGGAAAAAATTTCCCAAACATTTTTTGTGTCCCTTTTGTTTACCCAAATCGATATGGGGATCCAATCAAATTCAATAAATGAATGATTTCTGACATCTAAACATCCCAAGTTTTTCATAAAGTTACAGGTATTATCTATTTTATAATGGATATATGATTGTAACATCTCTACACAAAAGAAATAAAAACCACAATTTTTATGTTTCATTACAAATTTTCTGTTAATTTATGAAAGTGTTCTTTTTCCCCCCCCATAATGCAAAAAAAACCCCAAAATTTTTATGGCTTTCTTAACCATGGCATTTGTCCCGTTTAAAAAAATGCATGTTTTTTGTTTCCCTGGGTTCCCCCCAATGGTGTTAAAATGTGTTGTTAATTTGGGAAAAATGCATGTGTTTAAACCCCTTTTAATGGGAATATTTTTTTTTTAATGGGGGAAAAACATCTTTTCAACAATTTGAATGGAATCCACAACAAAAAAACCTCCCCCTCGCGGCAGGCCCGCAATCCCCTTCCCCCCTCGTGGCGGGGCACCTGGTATGCAGGTGGCCCTCCCCGTGGGGCCCCCCCAAAAAACACTCAGGGTGCCCTTGAAGGGGAGAAGCCGCCTCCCCTCCAAATTGGCTGGGTGCAAAAGATGGCCTTGCCCCTTGCCCACCCAACAAAGGGGGGAGCACAGCCCCCTCCTGGGCTGTGAAGGAAAATGGCAACTGCCTTTGGGGGATATCAGTTCCACTGTTGCCATCTGTGGGCTCATGTGCCCTGGATATAACCTGTTATTTTGTCCCCCCATTGTCCAGTGTATGTTTTTCTGTTAACCTAAAAATCCCCCGCTATAGACTACCTACCTGACATACCACTCTCACCTGATAAAAAAAAAAAAAAAGGGTTTTGTACCCCCAAAAAAATTGCATACATAGCTGTCCATGTTGCCCCATGTCCGCTGGACATCAAAAAATTAAAATTTGGGTGTACAACAGGTAAATTTTTTGACATTTTCAGGGGGGGAAGGTTCCAAATTTATACCAAATTGCATAAAAAGCACAGCTGTTGCTGAGAAAAACATGGGGAGCTATGGGTCTCACCACATCCTTCCTGCAAATACCAAGCTTGTTTTACCCTTTTTTTGTGATTTTACCACTTTCCTGTTTTTTCTTTCAAAAAAAAAGTGGTTGGGCGTGGGTCCCCAGTGAGTGAGCTCCCCAAGGGGGTGTTTAATGTTAAAGTGCCTTTGGCACAGACAGGTCCTGTACTCATTTCAAAAAAATAAATTCCCCCTGTCAGTCTCAAACCCAGGACCCTGGTAACACTAGTCTGTTTATCCCCTAAGCCATGACCCCATACAAGATCAATGCTAAAATAAATATAACATGTAATAGTAGGAATCAATAGAAAGGTAATATAATGTGTAACCCAAAGCATGTCAGGTAGATTTTAATGCCTGAATTACTGGATACATAGTTTAGTGACAAACAGCCATGCTAATTGTTGCTTGTACATAATAATGTGAGGTAATGTTTATATAAAAGTATGTATATGTACAAAAAATATATATATATATATATATATATATATTATATATATATATATATATTAAAAATATGAAATATAGTGGTAGGTGTCAGTATCCATACACATAACTACAGGAAACAGTAAAATAAATGCAACAACCAGAATCTGAAAAAGCCTGACTCCTGTGAGACCTACCCCCCTTTAACTGCAAAGGTGCCCCTGCATCTGTTGATAGGTATACTCAGTTTGAAATAAAAAGAAACTGTAGGCCTACCACAAGACCATTGTAACACTAGTCTGTATGACCTACCAGTGCCATGATCTCTGAATATAGTGCTAAATAAGGGGAAACATGTAATAGTAGGAATGAAGATAAAGGCAATATAGTATGTGTCTACCCAAAGCATGTCAGGCAGATTTTTACTGCCCCAAATTACTGGTTTCCCCATACTAGTGTTTTAACAGAAACCCCCCCAAAATTGTTATTTCCCAATTTGTCAGCTAATGTACATTTTGGGTTTTATATGTACACATATGTATAAAAGCAATACATATGAAATATAGTCTGGTTCTTGCATACACACTCACTGGGAACAGGAGAAATGCAGCCCCGTTACAAAAACCAAAAAAAGGGGAAAAACCCCCACCAAGAAAGAACAGCCCGCTTCTCTTTAAAACATCTCACATCCCTTTTTAGCACTGTCCAAATCACAGTGAGACATGCAATCAGTACACAACTGGCTGTATGCAATTAGCCAATGCTCCAATTTGGGGCAGAAAAGGGGCCTTGGGGTACCACAAAAATCCAAACCCACATCCAAAAAGCAATCACACACAAAAAAGGGGGAAAAGAGAAAAAAAAATAACAAAAACAGCAGCCAACCCAAAAAACCCGCAGCACAGCAAACAGCAAAGCAAGCACACCCCTGCACACAAATGCCCCAAAAACAGGTAATCGTAAGGGAAACTTTTTATTGGCCTCAAAGTATTCATTATAGGTTGTTGAAATAGGGTTT
>NW_025055391.1:0-6637 GCF_019279795.1 Protopterus annectens
TTAGACTGACTTCATCAGCCCCTTTATTGGACCATCACTCTTTTTTTTTTTTCTCTCAAATTTCTGTCTGCCTCCTTCTAACCATCTTTTTTTTTTTCTGTCTCTTGCTACCTTTAGCTGACCTCCTATAATCCTGCTGCTTTGCATTTCATCACTATCCTGTTCCCCCCTCTCCTTTTCAACTGGATACTCCCAACCTTTACTAAGTCCATAATGCTTGTACCAAACAGATAATATACTTTTCCCACTTTCTGTCTACCTTATTTTCTGCCTTTTCATATCTTTAACTACATAATTACTATTAAACTTCCAGCCTGCTCTTTTAACACTGTATATTAACAGATTTCTTGCTTTTTGCTAATACCTAATTTATTTATCATGACACTGACTAATGATATTTTTTCAACTTGACTAATGATATTTTTAACTTTTACTTTAGCTATTTTTAGATACTGGAGCTTATCTCCTTAGCCTTTACTGAACTGTCATCTACTCAGACTAGTCCAGGAAAACTGTATATTCATTGTATTTTGCCTCATTATTACGATATATTTAGTGTTAGTTTAGTAATGTTTTAGTAAACTGTATTGTCTTATTCTGATAGTGGAGCTTTTTTTCTCCTCAGGCCTCTGCTGAAAATGGACATGTATCAGCCAGACTAGCCGGTTAACAAATGTAAAATAAATAAATAAATAAAAAAATACTTAAAATCAGGAAAATTAAACTCTTTCACTCTCTGCGGCTTATTAGAACTCTGCAGGAAACCACAAAAGGAGCTGTGGGTATATACAAAGCATAGCTGGCATAAAGCGAGCTTCATTGCAGGGGGTTGAAAAGAGCCAGGAATTGACCCAAAACGACCAATAAACTACAAGTTGCTGGGCAAATAGGCTGCTCAGTGCTCCCCACTCCCACTGGTGAACAAAGAAGCTTACAATTATCCAAATAAGGATATGGATAGCACAGGAACTATGACAAAGCCCAGAGATCAGCAAAATCTGAAGACTGGACTATTCTAGTTTAGTAAGGCGGGAAAATCAAGGATTTTTTTTGTTTTTTACAGAGACAGAAGAAAAAAGATACAGTAGCAAACAGTAAATGCTGTAAGCGGCTAGCACACTTGAGCGTGTTAGCCTAACAGTTAAATTAAACAAAAAAATCCTTTTTAAAGTGCAAACAGTTTAGAATCAATGCAGGTACAGTATAAACAATATGCAGAGCTGTTTTGGAAATGCAGTTGAGATACAGTAATTAAAGCGAAAGCCAGAAAAATGCTTAAAAATCAGGAAAGTCCCACTCTTTCACTCTCTGCTGCTTGTAAGAACTCTGCAGGACACCACGAGGAGCTGTGCTGAGTTGTATACAAAACAGCCGTCACAAAATGGGCTTTATAGCAGGGGGTTAGAAAGAGCCACAGGAATTGACCCGAACGGCCAATAAACTACAGTGTTGCTGGGCTGGATCCACTCCACTAGGGACAAATAGGTTGCTCAGTGCTCCCCATTCCACTGAGGTGAACAAAGAAGCTTCCTCTTATCCAAATAAGGATATGGATAGCACAGGAACTATGACAAAGCCCAGAGATCAGAAGGCAAAATCTGAAGACTGGACTATTCTAGTTCAGTAAGGTGTGAAAAACAAGGATTTTTTTTTTTGTTTTTTTTTTTTCTTTCTTTTTTTGCAGAGACAGAAGAAAAAATAAAGTACAGGCAAACAGTAAAAACAGCTATAAAATTGGCTAAGCGCCTTGTAAGTGTGTTAGCCTAACAGTTAAATTAAACAAAAAATAACTTTTTTAGAAGTGCAAACAGTTTAAGAATCAACACAGGTACAGTATAAACAATATGCAGAGCTGTTTTTAGGTGAAATGCAGCCTGAGATACAGCCAATTAAAGCACGGAAAGCCAGAAAAAAAATACTTATAAATCAAAGGAAGTCCCTCTTTCACTCTCTGCTGCTTATGTAGAACTCTGCAGGAAGCACCACGAGGAGCTGGGTGCTACTTGGAGAGTCGCATTATACAAGCACAAAAGCGTGCAAAAATGGGCTTTATAGCAGGGGGGTTGAAAATAGAGCCAGGAATTGACCCAAAACGGCCACATAAACTACAAGTTGCTGGGCTGGAACCACTCCTCTAGGGACAAATAGGTTGCTCAGTGCTCCCCACTCCCATCTGCAGTGAGAGCAGAAGAAGCTTCCTCTCTTATCCAAACTGGATATGGAGAGATAGCCCATGGAACAAGTATGACAAAGCCCAGAGATCAGCAAAATCTGAGAGACTGGACTGTTCTAGTTCAGTAAGGCGCGAAAACAAGGCTTTTTTTTTTTTTTTTTTTTTTTACAGAGACAGAAAGAAAAAATGAAACAGTAGCAAACAGTAAATGCTATAAAACGGGCTAAGCATTTGGAGTGTGTTAGCCTAACAAGCTAAATTACAACGAAAAAATAAATTTTTTAGTAAAGTGCAGAACTGTTTAAAATCAACACAGAGTACAAGGTAGTAAACAATATGCAGAGCTGTTTTTTAGGCTTAAATGCAATTCGAGAATACAGTAAATTAAAAGCGAAAGCCAGAAAAAATACTTAAAAATCCAAGAAAAGTCCACTCTTTCACTCTCTGCTGATTGTAGAACTCTGCAGAACACCACGCAGGAGCCTGTGCTGGAGTAGGTATACAAGCATAGCGTGCAAGAAACGGGCTTTATAGCAGGGGGTTGAAAAGAGCCAGGAATTGACCCAAAACGGCCAATAAACTACAAGTTTCTGGTCTGGAACCACTCCTCTAGGGACAAATAGGTTGCTCTGTGCTCCCCACTCCCACTGGTGAACAAAGAAGCACTCTTATCTAGTCAATAAGGATATGGATAGCACAGGAACTATGAGCAAAGCCAAGAGATCAATAGGAAATCTGAAGACTGGACTATTCTAGTTCAGTAAAGAAGCGGGGAAAACAAAGATTTTTTTTGTTTTTTTTTTCTTTTTTTTTACAGAGACAGAAGAAAAAGATACAGTAGCAAACAGTAAATGATATAAAACGGCTAGCGCATTTGAGTGTGTTAGCCTAACAGTTAAATTAAACAAAAAAAACTTTTTAAAGTGCAAACAGTTTAGAATCAACACAGGTACATTATAAACAATATGCAGAGCTGTTTGTTTAGGCGAAATGCAGTCGAGATACAGTGAGGTAAAACGGTAAAAGCCAAGAAAAATACTTAAAATCCAAGGAAAGTCACTCTTTCACTCTCTGGCTGCTTGTGAACTCTGCAGGACACCACGAGGAGCTGTGGAAGGATGTATACAAAAGCACAAAGTAAGCAAACTTATGGGCAGACTTTTATAGCAGAGGGTTGAAGTAGAACCAGGAATCAAACCCAGCGGCCAACGCCAATAACCATACAAGTTGCTGGGCACGGTGAACCACTCCTCTAGGGACAAATAGGTTGCTCAGTGTTCCCCACTCCCACTGGTGAACAAGAAACTTCCTATTATCCAAATAATGATATGGATAACACAGGAACTATGACAAAGCACAGAGATCAGCAAAATCTAAAGACTGGACTATTCTAGTTCAGTAAAGGCGGGGAAAACAAGGATTTTTTTGTTTTTTTCTTTTTTTTTACAGAGACAGAAGAAAAAAGATACAGTAGCAAACAGTAAATGCTATAAAAGCGGCTACAAGCGCATTTGAGTGTGTTAGCCTAACAGTTAAATTAAACAAAAAAAAAAACTTTTTTAAAGTGCAAACAGTTTTAGAATCAACACAGGTACATTAGTATATAAACAATATGCAGGAGCTGTTTGTTTTAGGCTTAAAATGCACAGTCGAGATACAGTAATTAAAACGAAAGTCAGAAAAATACTTAAAATCAAGGGAAAGTCACTCTTTCACTTCTGCTGCTTATGTAGAACTCTGCAGGACACCACGTGGAGCTGTGCTGAGTAGAGTATACAAGCACAAAGCACACAAAATGGGCTTTATAAAGCAGAGGGTTGAAAAGAGCCAGGAATTTCACCCAAAACGGCCAATAAACTACAAGTTGCTGGGCTGGAACCACTCCTCTAAAGGACAAGCCGGTTGCTCAGTGCTCCCCACTCCCACTGGTGAACAAAGAAGCTTCCAATTATCCAAATAAGAGATATAAGATAGCACAGGAACTATGACAAAGCCCAGAGGATCAGCAATAAAAATCTGAAGACTGGACTGTCTCCTAGTTCAGGCAATGCTTGACTAGGAAAAAACAAGGATTTTTTTTTGTTTGTTTTCTTTCTTTATTTTACAGAGACAGAAGAAAAAGAAACAGTAGCAAACAGTAATATGCAGAGTAAAACGGCTAAGCATGCGCTTGAGTGTGTCCAGCCTAACAGTTAAATTAAACAAAAATAACTTTTTAAAGTGCAAACAGCTTTAAAATCAACACAGGTACAGTATAAATAAGGTGGTGAGCTGTTTTTAGGGCTAAATGCAGCCAGATACTAAAACTTAAAAGCCAGAAAAAATACTTAAAAAATTTAAGGAAAGTCACTTCTTCACTTGCTGCTTGTAGAACTCTGCAGAACACCACGAGCTGTGCTGAGTCAGACATAAGCTTAAAAGCACGAAAAACGGCTGGGTTGAAAAGAGCCAGGAATTGACCCAAACGCCAATACAACTACAAGTTTCTGGTCTGGAACTACTCCCTCTAGGGACAGTATGCTCTGTGCCCCACTCCCACTGGTAGAACAAAGAAGCTTCCTCTTATCTAAACAACATAAGGATACAGGAACTAAGTGACAGAAAGCCAAGAGAGATCAATAAAATCTGAAGACTGGACTATTTAGTTCAGTAAGGGAAATGATTTTTTTTTTTGTTTTTTTTTCTTTTTTTTTACAGAGACAGAAGAAAAAGATACAGTAGCAACAGTAAATGATATAAACGGCTAGCATTTTGAGTGTTAAGAAGCCTAACACAGTTAAATTAAACAAAAACTTTTAAAGTGCAAACAGTTTAGAATCAACACAGGTACAGTATAAACAATATGCAGAGCTGTTTTTTAGGGCGAATGCACTCGAGATGCTGTGTAATTAAAACGAAGTCAGAAAAATACTTAAAACTGTTAAAGTCACTCTTTTCACTCTCTGCTGCTTGGAGAACTCTTATGACAATTCACGAGGAGCTGTGCTGAGTTGTAATACACAAGGCAAAATCATGCAAAATAGCCAGCAGTGAGGCTGAAAGAGCTTGCAGGAATGTACCCAAAAAGGCCAATAAACTAAGGCAGGTTAAGGCGCTGGTACCCTCTGAACACAAATATGTTTCAGCGCGCTCCCCCACCCCACTGGTGAATAGCAACCCTTCCCTTCATCCAAATGGGCGGCGATAGCACAGGAACCCATGCCCGGCAGAGATCAGCCAAATCGAAGAGACTGAGTATTCTAGTTCAGTAAGGCGGGAAAACAAGGATATTTTTTTGTTTTTTTTCTCTTTTTTTACAGAGACAGAAGAAAAAGATACAGTAGCAAACAGTAAATGCTATAAAAACGCCTTGAGTGTATTAGCCTAACATTAAAAAAAAAATAATTTTTAAAGTGCAAACAGTTTAGAATCATCACAGATACAGTATAACCAATATGCAGAGCTGTTTTTTAGGCAAAATGCAGTTGAGATACAGTATTTAAACGAAAGCCAGAAAAAATACTTAAAAATCAAGGAAAGTCACTCTTTCACTCTCTGCTGCTTGTAGAACTCTGCAGGACACCACGAGGAGCTGTGCTGAGGGATACAAGCGTGCAAAAATGGGCTTTATAGCAGGGGGTTGAAAAGAGCCAGGAATTGACCCAAAACGACCAATAAACTACAAGTTGCTGGGCTGGAACCACTCCTCTAGGGACAAATAGGTTGCTCAGTGCTCCCCACTCCCACTGGTGAACAAAGAAGCTTCCTCTTATCCAAATAAGGATATGGATAGCCCAGGAACTATGACAAAGCCCAGAGATCAGCAAAATCTGAAGACTGGACTATTCTAGTTCAGTAAGGTGTGAAAACAAGGATTTTTTTTTCTTTTTTTTTTTACAGAGACAGAAGAAAAAGATACAGTAGCAAACAGTAAATGCTATAAAACAGCTAGCGCATTTGAGTGTGTTAGCCTAACAGCTAAATTAAACAAAAAATTAATTTTTAAAGTGCAAACTGTTTGGAATCAACACAGGTACAGTATAAACAATATGCAGAGCTGTTTTTTAGGTGAAATGCAGTCGAGATACAGTAATTAAAACGAAAGCCAGAAAAAAATACTTAAAAATCAAGAAAAGTCCCTCTTTCACTCTCTGCTGATTGTAGAACTCTGCAGGACACCACGAGGAGCTGTGCTGGGTTTGGAAAAAACGGGCTTTATAGCAGGGGGTTGAAAATAACCAGGAATTGACCCAAAACGGCCAATAAACTACAAGTTGCTGGTCTGGAACCACTCCTCTAGGGACAAATAGGTTGCTCTGTGCTCCCCACTCCCACTGGTGAACAAAGAAGCTTCCTATTATCCAAATAATGATATGGATAACACAGGAACTATGACAAAGCCCAGAGATCAGCAAAATCTAAAGACTGGACTATTCTAGTTCAGTAAGGTGGGAAAACAAGGATATTTTTTTGTTTTTCTTTATT
>NW_025055392.1:0-8873 GCF_019279795.1 Protopterus annectens
AAAATCATCACCTCCTCTTAACCTTGCTTCCACTACTCTTTCCCATAACTTCAAGCTGTGACTAATCAGTTTTATCCCTCTGTAGTTACTGTAGCTCTGCACATCACCCTTATTCTTTTAAAGATAAGGCACCAAAACACTCCTTTTTCTCCCACTCCTCAGGCATCCCTCTGACTTTCCAAAATTTCATTAAACAATCTAGTTAGAAATTCCACTGCCATTTCTCCTAAGCACCTCCATGCTTCCATTGGTATGTCATCTGGGCCAACAGCCTTTCCATTCTTCATCCTCTTCATAGCTGCCCTTACTTCCTCCTTGCCTAATCTGTTTCCACTTCCTGATTCACTATCCCCCACACATCATCCAAACCTTCTCTCTCTCTCTCATCTTCTCTTCATTCATCAGCCTCTCCAAAATACTCTTTCCATCTACTCAACCCATTAATTCTCCTCTCTTGTGAGTAACCTTTCCCTCACTATCCTTTATCACCCTTACATGCTGCAACATCTTCTCCCAGCTCTGTCCTCTGTCCCAGCTAACAGCACAGGTCCTTTTTCTCCTCTTTAGTGTCCAATCTACTCGTACAACTCTCCATATGCCTATCCTTAGCTTTGCCACCTACCTCTCTCTTTGCCATCGCCTCATCTCCTTATACTCATGTCTACTTTCTTCATCTCTTTGACAATCCCACTGCTTCTTCGGCCCAGCCTCTTCCTCTCTATACTCTCCTGTACTTCCTCATTCCACCACCACGTCTCCTTGTCCTCCTTCCTCTGTCCAGATGTCACACCAAGCATCTTTCTAGCAGTCACCCTTACTAGTTCTGCTGTAGTTACCCAGCTATTCAATAACTCTCCACTGCCTCCCAGTGCCTGTCTTAACTCTTCCCTAAACTCCACTTCACAATCACCTTTTTTAACTTCCACCATTTAATCCTTGCACAGCTTTCACATTCCCTCCTCCTCTTCTTGATCACCAACGTCATTCTACATACTGTACCACCAATCTATGCTGCTTAACTACACTTTCCCCTGCTAACACCACTTTTACAGTCTCCAATCTCCTTAAGACTGGCCCTCCTACATAGTATATAATCAACTTGTGAGCATCTTCCTCCACTCTTATGCGTCACCCTATGCTCCACCCTCTTCTTAAAATACGTATTACGCCCACAGCCATGTCATCCTTTTACTTAAAATCCACAATCATCTGACCTTCTGCATTTCCTCTCCTTAACACCATACCTACCCATCACTTCCTCATCCCCTCTGTTCACTTCACCAACATGCCCATTAAAGTCCCCTCCAATCACTAGTCTCTCACCCTTGGGTACACTCACCACAACTTCATCCAACTCACTCCAAAATTTCTCTTTCTCTTCCATCGCACACCCAACTTGAGGAGCATATGCACTAACAACGCATTCATCATTACACCATCAATTTCTCGAGATTCATAAACATCACTTTCGGTCAGACACTCTCTTCACGTCTAAAACACTCTTGGCATATTGTTCCTTTAGTATAACCCCTACCCCATTTCTCCTGCCATCCACACCATGATAAAACAATTTGAACCCGTTTCCTAAATACCTGGCCTTACTTCCCTTCCATCTGGTCTCTTGCACACACAATATATCAACCTTCCTTCTCTCCATCATATCAGCTAGCTCTCTTCCTATACCAGTCATACTGCCAACATTCAAAGTTCCTACCCTCACTGCTACACTCCTAACCTTCCTCCTATCTTCCTGCCTTCGGGCACGCCTTCGCCCTCCTCTTCTCCTTCGGCCAACAAATCTGATAAAGCGCATTAAAAATATAATACTTCTTTCTTTTAATGGCTTTCTTTCAATGGCTAGGAGATAATGTTTTCTAAAAACCTTCAGGTGTTTGCTCATTCTGGGAGAGTAATAAAGATATGGCAAAACCAGACAGCACTTAGTAGAAACACAGGCTGTACCATGCATCATAGCATGGATAACCTTCCTTTTAGTTTAACCCAAGGCTGTCAGTTTGGGACAATTGTTCCTATTAGGAAGGTAAAACTTCAATAGTTGAAGATGTACATAGTTTTTGTGTGTTAATATTAAGTTAATAGGTTTTGGGGTGTACTTGTTTTTTTTGTTTTTTGTTTTTTTTTTGTTTGTTTGTTTTTGTTTGAGGGCTTTCTGTAAAACAAAAAGTTTTATAAGATGTGACATAGGCTCAAATGGATATGACAAGAAACAACTGTATAAAATGCCAAACTGCAAAACATTAGTGTGTGCATGTAACACAAAAGCTGGAACTAGATACTTAACAAAATGAGAAGTTATGTACCTACCATAACGTTCCATGTTAGTTGTCTTCTCTCGCCTTCTTTCTTGCTTGATGGGTTCGGAGCCGATCCTCGGCTCGGACTCGGCACTTTGCTAAGCTCGAGAGTCACTTTTACCAGCTCGAGGCAGCCACATATCCCATGATGCAAGGCGGTAAGTACCCAGATCTCGTTTGTTGTCTATAGGCAATAACACCTAGCATAAATAACTTCCAAAAAGGAAGAAAGAAGGAGAGAAAACCTGAAGAAGGATGGTTGGAGGACCAGCACTGTATGGTCTTCAGAAGCATACAAGCTTCCATGTAGAGAGAAAAGGTCTGTCTCAGGCCAGGGGAAGGAGGGAGGGTAAGCAAGAAAAGAAGGTGAGAAAAAGACAACTAACATGGAGGCGTTATGGTAGGTACATAACTTCTCAATGTTAAGTTGTCAATCTCATATTCATTCTTGCTTGATGGGACCCAACGTCCCTAGCACCTCTATCCTGGGTGGCTCAATGGAACAGACTCTTGAGAACTGTAGAGCCAAAACTGGCTCTGTCCCTGGAGGCCAAATCCAATTTGTAATGGGAAACAAAGGTGAGGGTGAGCCCAAGTGGTTGCTGCACAAATAGTGTCTAATGGAAGTCTAAGCTTGAAAGGCTGTGGAGAGGCTAAGCTTCTGGTTGAATGTGGCTTTAGGTTTTCGAGCACAGCTGTTTTCCCCCTGAGCTGATAAATTTCAGAGATGACAGAAGAAAGCCATCTAGATAAGGTCACTTTTGAGACAGGAAGGCCTTTCTTGTTATCAGCATAAGAAACAAAGAGCTGATCGGATTTCCTGAATTGTTTTGTTCTGTCCAAATAATATCTGAGTTGGCGGTGAACATCAAGATAATGCCAATTTTTGTTCGATCTGTTTGAGTAGTTTGGGAAAAATACAGGAAGATCAATAGCCTGATTCAAAATTAATTAGTCTTTGAGGGGCGACCTTGTAGGCAAAAGGTCGGATTAGTTCTCAATCATACTCTCTCTTTGTGGAAGACTAAATAGGGGAGGCGAACGATGGAGCATGAGAGGTTCAGACACCCTCCTAGCGATGTAATAGCAACCAGGAATAAAGTTTTCCATGAAAGAAATTTCAGGGAACATGAAACAACTGGCTCGAGAGGGAGGAAGAATCAGGATGTCAGCACTAAATTTAGGTCCCATTGAGGAGGAGGACTCCTGATTGGAGGCTTCAGGAGAAAATTCCTTTTAAGAAGGCTCTACACAAAGCCTGTGGGACATAATGTTGTGGTCTGCGAACCCGACATGAAAGTTAGAGATAGCAGCCAGCTGAACTTTGACCGTGGAAAGAAGAGGATCCCCGCGTGAAAGATTTCGCTAAGAAATCCAAAACTGCTTGTAAATGCCGGAGCAGTAAAGGATCAATATTTTAGCTTTTTGCCCAACAAGAAAAGCGTTGCCCATTTGCTAGTATAAACTCCTCCTAGTGATGGAGGATTTTAGGAAGCTACTATGATGTCTCTAACAGGATTAGAGATCATAGGAAGCCTGGCTAAGGGAAGAAGTGGAGCAACCATGCTGTGAGGTTGAGGAGAAGTGATAGATCGGTGCAGCTGACCCGATTGAGTGAATCAGAAGGTCTGGCACGGGTCCAGATGCGCATGGCTGCACCAAAAGGTGACAATGGAGGAACGGAAACCAAATTTGTTTCCAGAGGCCAATAAGGAGCAATGGAGAATTATTTTGGCTCTCAAAGCGGTGGCTTTCTGGATTACTTGTGGAATCAGCGTGAAAGGAGGAAAGGCATAAAGAAGTCCCTGGGGCCAATAACTTCTGGGTCAGGAGCGTCTCTGGGGGGGATGGCCTGGCAGTGGGAGAGAGAGAGAAGAAGTCCTGGGCATTTGCTGTTTTGGGGAGTAGCAAAAGATCACACAGCATGGCGGTGGCATTTCATTCTAGAAAAATCTCCTCCACTATAGATTGTTTGAGAGACCACTCGCTAGGCAAGCGAGAATAGCTCTGCTCAATCTGTCCGCTAAAATGTTGGTTTTCCCAGGGGACAAGGTTGCTACCAGAAACCCGATGAGAGGAGATCGCCCATTGCCAAAGTCTGAGCGCTTCTCGACATAAGGGGTGAGACTTGGTTCCGCCCTGTTTGTTTGATACAGCAATACCATACCAGACATGTTGTCTGTGTGGACTGCAATTGTCATCCCTCAAGGGAAGAAAGTCGTTGAGGAGCTTGCAAGCGTTAAAAAGCACTGCTCTCATCTCTAGACATGGTGCAGAGTGGTATTCAGCGGTTGCCACGTCCCATAGAACCATCCTGCCCTGATAATGACCTCCCACCCGATCAGGGAGGCGCCCGTAGTGACAGTGGCTACCGGGCTGGGGCACAGCGGGTCTGCCTTTGGGTGGGGAATCTGAGGAGAAGTGATCCACCATGAAAGATGATTCTTGTAAATCTGTGTCACCAATATTTGCACGTGATCGGAAGTTGTTGGTAAGACCACTGAGTGAACAACATCCACTGAAGTAAAGACATAGAAGCGGGCCAGGGAAGAAGGGTAACGGCCGCAGCCATGAGGCTCCAACACCTTTAGAACCATTCTCCTGGCCTGTACTTTCACAGAATGATCCTTCACTGAACTTTGAGATGATCTGAAATTCTTTGTTCTGTGAGGGTAGCTGAAACTTATTCGAACAGTGTTTAAGTTTGCCTTATGAAAGTAATAGATCTGGCAGGGCAATAAGGAGGATTTTTACGTAGTTGATCGAAATTCCCAAATTGAGTGCAAAGATTTATTGTGTAATCCCTGAGCTTTGAAGAAGTTGATGCCTGGTGGTGGCTGAAAAGGAGTCAGTCATCTAGATACTTGGAAACATTCTGGGAATCCTTGACGTCTCCAGGTGAGCCGTGATTCACTGCCATACATTTGGTGGAACACTCTGGGGGCTGTAGTGAGACCAAAGGCAGGGCTCTGAATTGAAGTGACTGGGACCCCCAGCCGGCGGAGGGAAACCTCTCTGGGCGCTCTGTGAATTTCCTTTTTGGTGATGATGTACGCATCCTGAAGACTCTATTGAGCACATCCAGTTGTCCTTCTCTAGGAAGGGCAGAATTGACTGAAGTGTGACCATTCGAATCTTATCTTTCTCACAGACTTGTTGAGTCTGCTGAGATCCAATATTAGTCTCCAGTCTCCCGTCTTTTGGGGAATTCAAAAAGAACCCTTGAGTAGATTCCGGCTCTGAATGGTCTGTTGCTTAACTGGTTGAATAAGCTCTTTTTGTAGAAGTTTGAATACTTCTAACCTTCTGCAATTTCCTTTAGACCGGGTGGTACATCTGGAAGGAATATGAGTGAGTGAGAAAGGGACTTTCCTCGAAGGAATTTTTGTAACCCTCGGATATGACCGACTGTACCCACATCTGTCTTGAGTGAGGAGAATGCCAGCTTCTGGCAGCCTAGCGATAGTCTTCCCCAACTGCCTCTCCAAGGATGGACAGTCGGGAGCAACATCTCAAGGGATGCTGAAAGGGCTTGTCAGAGAGGCTCTCTGCTTCCCCACAGTTTTGTGGACCCCCCTCTCTGCCTCTAGAGCGCATCTGTTATTGTTACCCCCACCTCTGCCTCTAGGGGTAAACTGACCACGTGTATCCGTGTGACTCCTTGGGAGTTTAAGGAACTGACATTTTGCCACCCCTTCTGTCCTTTGGGTAAGGTCTGAGAAGGGGTGGAAAAACGGACCCCACGGCAGAAAGAGTCTTGCTGTCCCTGCTCTCACACCTGGTCAATGTTTCCTTCACTTGAGTGGCAAAACAAAGCTGACCCATCAAAGGAGAGAGTTTCAGTGAAGGACGCCTTAAAGGGATCTGCAAAATTACAGAGCCGCATCCAGGCTTGGCGATCTAAGGCCACACCCTGCCTACCTGCGGCCCTACTAAGCTCCATCTGCTGCATATGAGAATGGGTGCATGGAGGAGTTAGCAACAGAATTAAGGGTTCCTAGCTTTCTGCGAAGCAATTTTTTCTCTGAGCCCCTGTGGTGCTGTGGGATCCTGTACTACTTCACCTAGCTCCTTGAGGATGTCCCTTGGGAGTCTGGTAAGTGACATAAATAGTTCAGCGGCGAGTTTATTAGCAAAGGTCGCTGAAGAAAACATCCGCTATACCATACCTATCCATGGTCCTAGAGTCCTTATTAGGAGGATGGACAGGTACAGAAAAGGATCTGTGCAAGTTCCTTCTTAGTGGCAGCCGCCTACTACCATGGCATCCAGCAGGGTTAACAATTTTCGTAAGGAAATTGCTTGTCCGGAAGGGGGCAGTAATAAATTTAGAAGGCCTCCTAGGAACCGGCTCTACAGGAGTCAGGAGCCCATGCCTTCTAGCAATAACCTGCATAAGGGGGTCGAGAAAGGCATGGAGACACCCAGGAGGTGGAAGGCCCGAGATCCAAAGCGCCTCCAGGTATACCGACTCATCCTCAGAGGATTATTGGAGGGCCAGTTTCCCTCTGTTTAAGGAGTTCTAGGATGTCTGAAAAATGAGACATTCCTCAGAGAGAGGATCTTGGGGATCCCCTCCGACTCATCTAAGATTGGTATCTGAAGTTATAGACTCGGGGAGTCTACGTGTTTCCTCTTACAAGTCCTCTTCTTATGCGGAGGATCCCCTGACTGATCAGGAGAATCCTCGAAGAGGGGGTTATTCCCAGTGGGGAAACCTGAGGCGGAGGATCTCTGGGTCCAGGAGCAAGAGAGAGATGGCAGAGATATCGACAGGCACCGAGAGGGAGGGAGCTAGGGAACAGACTGCTGGCTGAGTCCAGTGGCCAGCACACTCTTCATCACCTCGAAGGCTCCCCTCCAGGAGGTCCGAGAGAACCCATTCCGGCGAAACCGGAACTCCAAGGCCCACTGGAAAGGAAGGCTCCGAGGCAGATGTCAGGGCCGGAGAGCCGCTCACTAAGGCCGAGGCTCCAAGGGGAAGAGTGGGGCCGGACAAGGGTCCTGATGCCACTCACCCCCTCGGAGGAGTACCAGGAAGCCCCGACCACCGAATCCCTCTAGGAAGGCGTCTCAAGAGGAGGAGCAAGGAAGTAGAGGCTGAGGGAGGCAGAAGGGGGTGGTATCTGTCCCCCAGCAATAGCAGAAACTATTCCTCAAGACTCCAGCCCCAAACTCTGAGGTAGACGAAGGAGGAACTGCAAGGGGTGTGGACTCAACAGTCGTCTGTTGAGACCAGGACTATGCCAGCATCTGGGCCAGTGCCTGTGATTTTAATGCCACACTACTTGACCACCCTCTCTAAATCATGGTCAGAAAGCCTGGATGACCTAGATGATCAGCCCCGATGGCTCCCGTTCACAGGAGGAGGAGTGAGCTGGAGCCGAGAGCACGGTTCCAAGGAAGGGGGACCTGGACCTCTTCACCTAAGGAACCATCGAGCCGATTTAGAACCATGGATGCAGTCGGGTCAAGACTTTTCGCACAGACAGAAGGTCTCGATGCATCGGCCCGCCGAACCGGAGCACAGACATAAAGGTAAGTGGTGTCGGAGCTGATCGGGCGCCGACACCCAAGCCTGAGCCACATGAGAATGAACCACCTGTACTTTACAATCGATGTGGACCAACCAGTCCAACCAGGGACAGTAAATTCAGGATCGCCCAGCCGAGTCACCCCGACTCTGAAAGAGTCGGAACCGAGGCCGCAGGCTTAGACACAGAAGCCTGGGCCTTGGAAGACTTGAAGTCTTACTCAGAGCCGACTTAGCCGGAGAGCCCTCCGCTTGCAGGCCCTTAAAATCAATTTACATTTCTCCTCTCCTGTAGGACTCTGGCTAAAGGAATGACAAATTGCACAGGAGTCCCAGCAGGTGGAGGTCCTAGGTAGTATATAGCAAGAAGTGTGACAGTCTGTCAGAGACATCTTCTGACAGCACGAGTCACACTTCTTAAAGCCTGGAGACCCTTTCCTCGGGACATGGTTGCAAAAACACACACAACACAGTTCCAAGAACCAGTTATCCCAAAAATAATAAGATAACTAACCTCTCACACACACACACACCCTAACAAGGGGGGATGGGTGAAGGCCCGACTAAAAAAATTAAGGAGGAGGGAATTTCTAGTCAGAAAGGACTTAATCTAAACTAAAAAACATTAAATATAAAGTTTTAAGGCAAAAAGGGGCAAAATAGTATTACTTTAAACACTTACCAGGAGCTGGCAAAAGGAGGATCCTACTGTATAAGCTGCAACGAGATCTGGGTACTTACCGCCTTGCATCAGGATATGGGGCTGCCCGGCCAAAAGTGACCTCGAGCTTTAAAGGTGTCGACGGAGCCAGATCGGCTCCGAACCCATCAAGCAAGAATGAAGGCGAGATTGACAACTTAACATCAAATGTTACAAACAAAAGGTGGGAAAATAACTTTTCAATATAATGACCAATTCAATATTATATTTGAAGAATGGCCCTTAAATATAAATTTTAAATTTATTAAAAATAATTAAAAAAAAAAAAAGTATTTATATTAAAAAATTAATAAAAGAGCTCAAA
>NW_025055393.1:0-8236 GCF_019279795.1 Protopterus annectens
CGTGATAATTCCTATATATCTTTTTGTTGTTCTGTATAGGTTTCTCTACTTTGAGCAATCTTTTAAGATTTTTACTATTCCTATACCTAAACCTTGGTGTTTCTCCTACCAATCTAGAAATAGAAGAATCCACAGTCAAAACATCCCAATTCCATTTTATGATGTTAACTATTCTGTTGTTATCATTTGTATACCTAGTTACAAAAGGTATCTTAACACAATCAAGAGTGCCTTTATGATCCCTATTATCGCTAGGCACTTCCCTAAAACTACTGGAGCCAGTATGATATCTAATCCCATCATAATTTGGTAAATTTAGGATCAACCTCTTCATTGCTCTTGTCAAGGTGTTAGTATAGCCTCTCTCCTGAGATAACCTTTCCATGGTATCAAGTTGTTCATACATATCCGTATTATTCTTACAAACATTAACGATCTTTGTATACCGGCTCCTTACTATATTAGAGAAAACAAACCGGGGATGCATGCTGCTGTAATGTAGCAGTGCATTCCTCCAGCACAGCTTTCTATAGAAGTAAAGCCACAGGCCCATTTGGTCTATGGAGATAGTTAATGTCTAGAAATCAATCTTTTGATAGGATGACTCCATGGTAAAACTTAAAAGTAGTTGTCTCTAAATAGTTTACAAAACTTTCCAATCCATCCATGCTATCATTCCAAACAATAAGTATATCATCCACAAATCATCTATAGAGAAGCACTTGTGGAAAAAAAAAATGCACTTTTGTATGGGTGCCTATAACAATGCATCACCAAATTTGCAGGAATTGCACATGGGGTGCTCATAGTGACACCCCATTTCTGTGCATACAATGCTTCCTGAAACATGAATACATTGTTTGAGAGCACTGTATCTAATAGGGTATAAATAAGTAACTGTTGTTCATTATTAAAACCCTCTGTCATATTCAATATATCCCTAATGGCTTCAATCCCATAATCATTAGGGATTGAGGTAAATAAGTTTCTAACATCCAAGGTAGCCAGTATACAGGAAGGGGAGAATGCTCTTTGTGCTGATAGACTAGCTAACTCTTCTATCAATTGATAAGAATCCTTCAATATGGTAGGGATACTCCTAGCCAGTGGTCCTAATACTGTTTCTAGATAGTTGGAGATGTTCTCTGTCACTCATCCCTCTTCAGCTACTATAGGTCGCATTGGAGGGGGTGTAACATTCTTGTGTACCTTAGGTAGGCCTTTTATGTAAGGAATTAATGGAAAATCAACCATGAAATATTTATAAAGTTCTTGGGTTATCTGTCTACACATTAACAAGTCATATAGATCATCATAAACTTTCCTTATAATTCCTACAAGTGTATCTTGGCTTATCTCAGCATATATATTTGTGTCTTTTAACATCTCTAACATAGCAGCATTATATGTACAGATATCTAGCAACACCGCACCCCCTCCCTTATCTGTGGGTTTTATAGTAAGTTCAGAATTATGGGACATGCATAATAGGGACTGTCGTTCTCCCCTGTTTAAATTAAAATATAAACATTTACATTTTGACTGCAAAAAATACATAAAATCTCTGCATTTAAAGTATGAAACATTTTACATTGGTAGGTAGGGTGGGTGAAAGGAATGCAGCTTGCATTTAAATCTATTAACAAATGGTGTCTCTGAGCAGTTATCATCACCAAACAACAATTTCAGTGAGACATTACGTCCAAAGAGTCTTAAATCTGTCAATAGTTCGCTAAGGCTGCTGCCTTGTAAAGGGATAAAACAACTGAGAATTTAGTAAACTACTTAGATGTCACAATTCATAAAGTGAATGATAAACATATTTTTAAATAAATAGTATACTGAAGGGATACTTTCTCAAACTCATATTTATACTACTCCAGTGCCCACCCCTGCAAACAAAAAAGGAGTATTGCTAAGGGTCAGTTCATTAGAAATTCAAGCGTGACATCAGAAGAGCAAGATTTATTTGAGGAATGTGAGAAATTGAAGTATATGTTTTAGAAAGGAAATATCCTACTTAGGATGTTGTTGAAGAAGTCGGCATAAGTGAAGTTAAGGAAAGGAAAAGAACAAGTAAGTACACCCCAATCTTAGGACAAAGCAGATGTTACTTACCCAAATCCCACTGCACACCAAATTAATGGGGAAATAAAATATGGAACAGGGATTAGAGGGAAGGAAATAACACAGCTCATAAGGGTGCCTTTGTGACTAACTATAACTGAGATACAAACCTTATTAAAAATGTAATTATGAAACACTGGGAGGATGTTTGCCTAGTTTTTCTACATTCCTAGAGGTGATTTTTACAAACCCTATTAGCCACATTTTGTTTTCAGGAAAGGGCATAATATTAAAAAATCTTTTGGGGAGGTAGACAAATGTAAGTAAAATTCAAGTAAGAAAGAATGAGGGATATATAAATGATGGGGCATGTAACTCAGTGTCCCTACAATATTAATGAATGCATTGCAGGTAGGGACAAATATATACAAGCTAAGAGTTTTAATAATTGTAATAGCAAATGAGGTTAATAATATGTAGCTCTCTGTAAACATGTGATGTTTCTGGTACATAGGGAAAACTGAGCTCACAGTCAAAAAGAGGATTTATAAGGACCTGTATGACATTAGAAAAGAGGATAGGATGAGCGCCCTGTATAAACATACCATAAGCTGTAAACAGGCTGTCTATACTTTGTTCATATTAGAAGAGATTCCACTGGACCCGTGGGGAGGACCTTGGAAGACTAAAATTGAATAAAGAGAGATCTACTGGCAACTGGTTCTGGAAGCTAATAGATTTCCAGGCTTGAATGAGAATGTCGCCTTGGTCCCTGTTTTAAAACTTAGATCAGCTAGGTTATAATCTATTTTGGTTTGAGGTATAACAATAATTTTGATACAAACTTAATATATTACAGTATCAGTGTACAAGTATTAACAATGATTGTTTGTGATGCACTTCACTATGGGATTGGTGGGATATTTAATTGCAAATTATTTCTATGTTGTTGTAAGGGCTCATACACTGGATAATTCCCCTTTAATGATGTTTTGAAATTAAAGTTTCATTTCTAGCCACTAGATGGAAGCATAATATGACTATTTAACATGAGATTTTGATATATTCCTAAATGATGAGAATATTCTACTTTAGTGATCATTCATTTTGATGGTTGAACATTTTAGGTTGGATATATGACAAAAAGTAGCCATTTAAGTTTAAAATTACTTGGTGCTAAGGTATTTCTACATTTTTAAAGATTCTCCAAGAATTATATAATTAATGTATTTGCATGAGCTATTTTGGTCTCTATTATTATTTATGCAGTCTTCAGCCTTAAGTTGGGGTTAAAGTATTGTTCATAATATATTCATGTGGAATGTATTTAACAGTTGGATAACATACATACTAGTGGTAGTGTGTTCTGTTTATAATTTTGTATTATGAATTATAATCAGGTATTTCTATGTCTTTTAAGATGATTAGGTGTTAATTATTTAATAGGTATGTGTTGGGAGGAGATACGGGAATATAATTAGGTCAGGGTATTGTTTGATTCATTGCCTAATGAAGTCCTAAGAGTAGGACAAAAATGCGGCGATTCAGTTAATGCATTTATATTTTTTAATAAAGTTTTCCATCTTTACTCCTAGGGTGATCAACGTGAGTGGAATATTCCTGTACACCTCCACAGTGCTGTATAGAGTGGTTTTCAGTTACTATGAGCCTCTGCTGGAGGTCTGTATTTTGTTGATGCTGGTTTAGCATTCTTTTTGTGGTCTTGTAATCTTAAGGATTTTGGATGATTGTGGCACATGTGCATACTACATGAACAAATCTGAAAAGCCAAGGACATTCTCACAGATATTTTCAAATGCCACAGTAGTCTGGAAGCAATGCCAAGCTGCTGACAGACGAAAATGCAATACTTGGATCAAAAACTAGACAGTACATAGGGTGTAGTTGTAAAAAATTCAAAATGCAGTCATCTGAATGTCAGGGTTATAATGAATCTAAAGGTTAATCCTGGGCCATCCAAATCTGTTTGCCACTCTCTAATAATACAAATCCAAAATTCCTAGAAATATGTCATCCCATTAGTATTTGCATTTCTTTCTCCACTACCTATTAAAAAAGGGGGAAAAAGGAATAGGTCCAACTTCACTGCATGAAACCAAATGCTGCTCAACTCAGACATAAGAAAAATGTAAATGTTATGAAGAAATATTATTGGCAATACTTAAAAATAATCCATTAGTAATTGTATAGCTTGGTAAGTGTTTCACTAAAAAAAGTGTGACACAAAGCAGTTTGGTTATACCACGCTTGCCAATATTATCAAAACCTGGTTAAATGAGCAGGCTAGTAAAAAAGGGTTTGGTCAATGTGATATCACACACAACAGAGAGTGCTTCTAAACCTGGTTAATACAGCCCAGACCAAACTTTCCACATTCTGCTTCTAGTGTTTCCAATGATGACAGCACCTGTGAAGCCTGAGGTAACGCTTCTGGCTATTTTTTTTTTTTGAAATAGAGATAGGTGAGATAAAACAGAAGAGTAGACTCTCTATACTTGTCTACTCTTCTGTTTTATCTCACCTATCTCTATTTCAAAAAAAAAAAAAAAATGTTCATGTTTTTGGTTTACTGTATTTAATCTTAGCTTAAAGCTACTAACCTACTCTGTAAACATTTTTTTCTACCTATCTAGCTAATGGACAATGTAGCTAATGTACTGTAATTCCACTTGACTATTACTATATATTGTATTATTTACTCTCTGCAGATGCTTGGAGCTTTTCTCCCCGGGCCTCTACTGAAAATGGACATGTATCCAGTTAGACTAGCCCGGTCAACAAATGTAAAATAAATAAAATAAATAAATTTGAGAAAGAGACCCTAATCATGCCCTTACTTCTGTATGAGTCAAATCTGGAGAAGATCCAGGCATGCATGCATACCAGTATGTGGAAGAAAATCAATATCTGGCAGGAGTTGGGTGGCTACCTGTCAACCCAGACAGGTATAACCTGCTCCAGTCAGCAATGCCATCAAAGGTATGATGACTTCTAATAATGTGGTGCTGAACAACTGGCCAAATGAGTTGACTAGGTTAGAGTGAAAAGGCCAGAGTTCTACAGTAAGTATTTTTTTTAAATTCATATACATATATATATATATATATATATATATATATATATATATTTATATCTATATATATATATATATATATATATATATATATATATTTATATATGGATCTAGGACTGTTCAATGAAAGTTCAACAGTCCGAATCCACTATTACCGAACACACTTTAGCAAAAGCACTTTCACTGAAAAAGCACTTTCACTAAAGTGTGTTAAAAAAAAACCCATTAATTTTAACATTTTTGCAGGGGGGCAAACCACCCTGCATCCCCATGTGGGAGGACTGTGCCTCCCAAACCCCCCACTTTAATATCCTCACTCAGAGATTGCACTACAGTGGGGTATGCCTCTGCAAGAGGCATACATAATGCATAAAGATGCTTCTTGATTGAAAAGCACTTTGTAAAGTATGCGACGTTAGTGATTTGGTGATATTTTCATCCGAGGGGATCCAGTCACCAGGATCCCATATATATATATATATATATATATATATATATATATATATATGTATGTAGGTAGATAGCCATAGGAGATATCTATCTTCATTCATATATATATATATATATATATATATATATATATATATATATATATATACATATATATATATCTATATCTATCTATATATCTATATATATATATATATATATATATATATATATATATATATATATATATATATATTTATTTATATATATATATATATATAATTTATTTATTTATTTATTTGCAGTTGGTTTACCAGGATAGTCCATTGGGCCAAAAGAACCCATTTTCAATGGAGTCCCCTGGGGAGAAAAGCTCCAAAACAAAGATTACAAAAGATTACATTAGTTTACAATTTCAATCATTTGTAGGATTAGAGACAAATCTTTAAACAATGGTAACAAAGATTACAGCTTAGTTTAAAATTTCCTAGTCATTTGTGGAGTTACAGAAACAACAAAACAAAGCGTTAAGCAGTTCACAGTGATAAGTTATGGGTTTTTGTTTTGTAGGAAAACTAAGATATGAGCAGATTAAATACTAAATATTCTTAGGTTAAGTTCTGTATAGGAGCAAGCATTGCTGTTGTGTAAATATATAGTTCCTTGAGTGGAATTGTAGGGATTGTCAAATGATAAGATATTTGTTACAGTTGGCTAAATTGGTGTCTAGTAATATATGATATAGTTGTTTGTAGGAGGTGGGGAATAGGCTAAGAGGGGTGGGAGCAGGAGCACTCCCATGAGGATGTTAAATGTGAGTGCAGTGATTTTTTAAAGGCAGGGAGGTTGGTAGATACTTGATAGAGGGAGGAAGTGAGTTCCATATGCGCGCTTGTGCATAGGATAGGAGGTTTTGTCCTGAGAGTGAAGGGTTTGTACAGCCTCTATTAGGTTTTGCTATTAGATCTTAGGAGTCTTTGTGGCATGTGCATTTTAAAGGTAGAGTTGAGAGAGGGACAGAGGGAGGGTTGAAAATTAATTTGTGAGCAAAGCGAGCTGAGTATATGAGAGAGATAGTGAGGAAGCTCTAGCCAATTGAGTTTGAAAGTAGAGATGTACAGTGATGGGTAGATGATTTGTGGCTGGTGGCAAATTTGGCAATTTTATTATAACAGTGAGGACAGTTTAGTTTGAGATGATTGTAGGTTTGTTAGGAGAGGCACCATGCAGTGAGAGAGGGATAAATGTAGTAGCAAGAGTGATCTTTTGTAGCTGTGAGTGAGGAATTGATTGTTATGGCGCATGCCGAGTTTTTGGTGGTTTTTATGTTTAGTAGTAGGTGGTTTTGAATTTAAGCTGGTCATCAATCTGACCTCTAGTAGTTTGGTTTCAGATACTAGTTCGAGAGGTGTATTATTCTGGCTAGTGATGGAGAATAGTGTACTATCAAAGGTTGTGGTTTTTGAGGGGGTAAATACCATAAGTTTGGTTTTTGATGCATTGAGTGCTAGATGATTGTCCTTCATCCACTGTTCTGTGGTAGAGAAGGCCTCTTGAGTTAGATTTAAAAGAGTGGGGATGGATCTGGCTGCACAGATAATTGTAGAATCATCTGCATATTGAATAAGTTTAGCATGGGGAATTGAATGGAAGAAATCGTTTATGAATATATTGAAAAGGAGAGGGCCCAAGATGGATCCTTGGGGGACACCAGTGGGTGTGTTAAGGAAAGTGGAGATGGCTTTTTTCCACTTGACAGCTTGTTGTCTGTTAGAGAGATAGCTGGTGAATCAATTGAGAGAGGAAGGGGATAGCTTTAGGTTAGATAGTTTAGTAAGGAGTAGGTTGTAAGAGATAGTATCAAAGGCCTTAGAGAGGTCAAGAAAGAGGGTAGATACAGTAGTGCCAGAATCTCTGTCTTTATTTACAGTTTCCAGGCAGGAAATGTAGCATGAATCCATGTTGTGTGGAAGTTAATAAGTTTTTATCTAAGAGATAGGGAAGGAGTTGAAGATGGATACATTTTTCTGGAGTTTTGATATAGAAGAGAGGATGGCAATGGGACGAAAGTTAGTAATATTGTTATTATTGCCTCCTTTGTGCAAGGGAATGAAGAAAGCCCTTTTCCAGAGTTTGGGTACAAGACCTTCTTGGATAGAGTGATTGATTAGGATACTGATGGGGAAGGCAATGGCTTCGGCAGCTATGCTGAGGAAGGATGATGGAATGTTATCGGGGCATTGGAGCATGGTTTTAGCTTTAGAAGGAGTTTTCTTATGGTAGAAGTAGGAATAGGTTTTAGGGAGAATGATGGGAGTTGGGAGGCTGGAGATGAAGGGGGTGATGATAGGGAAGATGCAGAAGTAGGGGGTGAGGTGTTATTAGAGAAGGATGAGGTTAGTTTGGAAATAGAGTCTATAAAAAATGAGTTGAATTGGGTAGCCAGATCTATATCTTGTGCATTTGGGTCTGGGCTTGGGTTTTCTGTTGAGCCAGGTTTTAGGAGGGTAGTGATGCCTTTCCAGAATTTTTGTGGATTGGTTTTGTGGTTGTTTTGGAGTAAGGAGAAATAATTCTGTTTATCGATTGTGATAAGCTTTTTAACTCTATTGCGAAGTGTTTTGAATTCATTAAGGGTGGTGGGAG
>NW_025055394.1:0-6842 GCF_019279795.1 Protopterus annectens
AACCTGAAAAACAGGATACGGGAGGCATAGGATTGCAAAGGAGGGAGGACTTGGGATACGAGATAGGAGAACTATGGCAAAACCAGAAAACCGAAGGCCTGATAGACTGGCAATAGCACACATTCACCAAGATAAGCCAGTTCTGGAAAGTACAAATGAAAGCAGGCTGCTGGTTGTACCAGCAAATAAGTAGGTGTAGCATTGCACAAATGTAAAAGCGGGAAGGGCGAGGTAATTCACAGCATCCAAATGTAATGCAACACCAAAACCCCAGCACAATAGTGGTCCATTAATAAAACACAGAAGATACAACATACATTCATTGCATACACACCTATGACATCATCGTGTTTCACATAAAACAGTATAAAATTAACAAGCACCTAACACACACCTGTTCCCAAACACTGCACCATAGGTGTAAACAGATAGAACTTTTAAAATGTACATATTTGGGAGCTGCCATAGCTGTGATTCATCAGCATGTTGACCGGCAGTGTTGTGGAGGATGATGCGAGCCGCCGCACGTGACTCGGAGGAGGAGAGAGTGTCCAGACCAAGGGTAACACGGGGGCTACATGGTCTGTAGATAGTAGAGCATTACGGTGGACAGGACATCTTACAGCAAATGGATTTGAGCTGTGCTGTGCCTAAGGAGACCAAAACAACAGAGACCATCCCGAGTGGACCACGGTATGTATGAAACACGAATACTAGCCACAGGTACCTTTCAAGAAGCCAACTGGAATATAATGGGATCTCACAGGCAGCGGCATCAGGGTACTACACCAGTTCCTGGATGTCATATTTACCCTTAATGAGCATATATACTTCCCGAACTCAGGAGAGGTTGGTCAACAATATGCGTCACTTCCACGTGTGGCAAACTACCCGAGTACTGGTGCGTGGGGCTACGCACATGATCAAATCACCACAGTGAGTGGTAGGTGCACCGCAAACTACAAAGGATTCCACTCCATCAACTGCCAGGTCGTGTGCAATGCCCAGGGCATTATCATGGATGTGTGTGCTGGCAGCCCTGGAAGCTACCATGACTCCCATATCTGGCATGCCTCACAGCTGTATCAGGTATTTGTCAGGGGGGACATCCCACAAGGCCACCTTGTAGGGGATGCTGGCTATGCACTGGAGCCATGGATGATGACCCCCATCAGAAATGCACACACACCAATGCAAGAACGCCATAATGAGGCACATGCACAAACCAGAATCATCATAGAGCGTGTGTTCGGGATGCTGAAATCACGGTTCCGGTGCTTGGACACATCTGGTGGAGCCTTGCAGTACTCTCCAGGCACGTGTGCCCACATCTTCATAGTATGTGCCATGCTACATAATATGATCCTGCGAAAACAGCTGCAGCAGGGTCATAATGGGGGAGGGCCTCACAGCCCACCGCAATTGCCAAGGCCAACACAGGCACAGAGGGATCCAGACCACAGACACACTGTGCCAGCCCCAGTAGGCAGACGGAGGCATGTCCAATATGCCTACTCCTTGGCAAAGAGGGAACGTATAGCACATACCTTGACAGTGTAGGCTCCCACGGACTGACACCCCTCCCCACCTGCACACACAGTAACATGGATGGCACACAAACACGACTACCTGTAAATTGTGATGTATAGGTGGCCCACTGTGGAATCCTACATAGGCAGCCCTCAAACACTGTACACACAACAGCCATTGGAACACGGAAATGTCAACACCTGAACAGTAGATGTGCCTATCAGCATCTGTCGGTGCTGTGTGTATAGGTTCTCAGGTACATCGGTAGGTACATGCCTGATTGTCAGAGGCAAAACACCAAACAGGGCAAACAGTGACTCCTGTTGTCACAACATCGAGTAAGCAACTGTTGCTTACTGGAGCAGAGGCAATCACGGGAGCACATGTGTGTAAGCACTGTCCTACACACACTCATCACGGATTCCCCGCTGCGTTACTGAGGGGCTCCACAAAATGTAATCATGGATGTTGTGTCAAGGCAGGGGATGTACCCATGACAGGCATTCATCACCCCAGCATGCTGCATCCACGGTCGTATGAAGGTGTAGCACATTATCGGGTGTAGCTAATTGTGATATACATACCCAATGCCGGAGTACAGCCAGTAAACATCACATGGACATACCATTAACTGGACTCATCAATTTGTAAACTAACGGAGTTATCCATGTGAGTGTAGTGTGGAGTAACTGCTGTAGTGTACTGCACATACAAAATGACATAATACGTGTACAACCCCCAGATGTCCAAGTGGTACATGCAGTGACTGTCATGCATGTTCCCGGTCCCATGTCCTGCAAAGGATGTAACGTAATCCAGTCAAATCAAATGACCAATGTGGGACATACGCCAGATGTCTGCAGGACGACACATACACCCGGCCAGTACGAAAACCAGAACGTCAGTGTTTTGCATAGATAAAAAGCTTAATCTAGTAATGGTCGCAGGTACGTGTTCCGTGTCCTGTAACATGTAGGTGGGTCAGATACAGAATAAGTGTTTTATGCAACTATGACATAAACTATAGGGAATATGTTTGTCCCAAAGTCACAGGACATTTGCTATGTTCACAAATATTTCGCAGGACACAACTGCACAAAGAGGGACTGTCCCCCGCAAAGTGGGATGGGAGGTAATCTTAACCTATGGCAGGTGTGTGATGTGACAGGTACAGACACAAACGTGCAGAGTCCAGGAAACACAGTATACACTGACAAACACACAGTGAAAGGGTCCTGTCACCACCCTGTCCGAGATATGTAAATATATATATATATATCTATATATATATATATATATATATATATATATAGATATATATATATATATATATATCTACACATATATAATACAGATAGAAAGGCGATAGTGTGATATATTTGATATATAAGGGTCACTACATCTGCAAATATATAGATAGGTCAATGACATTCAAAACACCTTTGAGGTACAAATAAATAGGATACCGCCAACTATGGAATGTGTCACACACCGACACGCGTAACCAGGAGGCTGAAAGACAGAAAGAACACAGTACTGGAACAGTAGAACCGTGAGCAATATGATGATAGTAAGGACATGTATTCACCGCTGCCGGCGGTGCAGTCCACATAGGTACCGTGTACAACTATGGTTGTGAGTGATGTAGGCTATGTATGTGTGTGTTGAAGGTGCATTGTGTCTTCCCGTGTGACTGTAAAGTGTGTGTGTGTGTGTGTGTCCCCATCGTGTGTCTGTAGGTGGCAACTCAGAGATAGATGATTACGGTAGGTGCGAGTATAGCTAGCCGTAGGCATGCGGTAAACACCTGTCCCACATTGGGAGGGACAGGCCCCCCTGGGCAGGTGTGTCCTGACATGAAACATTACAAAGGGCAACTGTCCGTGAGTTTGGGACATTAGTATGTCCCAAATATTATGCAATAATTGCAGGAAATACTCATGCCTGTATGTAAGAAACGGAAATGTTACATGCAAACCGATAAGTAGTTAAGGTCCAAGAACAATTGGTATGCAATGAGGATAAAAGTATGTGCTATCCTGTGTACTGACCGTGGCCATATGTCAGCCTGTAAACACCACTGTGTGACCTGCAAGTGTCCAACTATGGCCATATGAAAAGGTGGCAAGCCATGTCACAGAGGGTCTGACACCAACACCACTGCAATGACTGCAAATATCTGGGACAGACATACGGGATAGCGGTCATTTACAAATATCCCTGCACATATCGCCGTACATCCGGAGGTATGGAAGTATCAACCTCACCTGCATACCATATAGAAACCAATTAACAACGGCCCAAAGTAAATTCCCGTAACAGAAGTCTATTAAGTGATAGCACTGTAATTAGGGAAGGGGCCCACACACATATATATGGACTACGTAGAAATACAAGCCCCACAAAACCATATATGCTAAGTACACCCCCACACTGGAAACAATAGCAATACAGACCGTAATCACAGCACAAACATCCAGTTAGTCAATTACATCTGCTTAACCTTAACATACCTTGTGAGAGACACATTTAAAGGCCATGCAAAATTGTATCCGTATATAGGAACAACGGCGATGTTACAGGTGTTTGCAATAGTCCATTATCAGGCGGGTGGGATGACAGGTACAGTCACAGGTAGAACCACATACTCAAGTCACACACAATCCACGGGGACATGACTCCAAAATAGACTTGGCTCTACACATAGCAGTTGCAATTACACACAACAAAACACAATACAGGCCATCTCCCGAAGGCAGGGCAAATGGCCAAGCCAAGTGGAGAATTAAATTATACCCCACTGTTGCCGTAATTGGCAAATGGAGTAGCTGCACAGCTGAAGTGCACATAATTAGTCACACCGGACCACCAATTGGTGACAGTAAACCACATGTTGCAGGTATAGACGTATATAAGGATGACTTGCCAGATATGCAAACTGTATACTCATACCATAAAACAGTTTAAAGAGTGATACAAAAGGCGAGATAGAGACAAATACTGGACGATATCAAGGCATGTAGAACACTAACTGTATGTATAGTATGTTCTGTATTAAGTTATGTCAGTGTATGCATAGCCTGGTTTGCAGTAATTAAAAGTGTCCGCCATGCATAAAGTGGGGAATGGTATTTATGTAGTGATGTCTTGCTGATCATACTAATGCTTGTAGAAGTTGTGCGTCCAGCAATGGGCCACAAGGTAAACAGCACAGACACCACAAGAGATGCAACATGACGGCTTTAAACAGAACAATGTCATACAACCTGCCGTCAGTGGCAGGGTATGTCCAATAAGTACGTGCCATAGCAGGGGATAGTATATGTGGATATACTGCAACGTAATGTGTATGGGCATATAATGTCAATGACATGTCTAAGGTGGTCCCTCTGTGCAAGTATACTTTGAATTATGGATACCATGTAAAACATGTGTAATGTATAGTACAGTAGATTGATATGTCAGATATGCTACACAGGAGAACAGGCATATGATGCATAACAAAGGTATCATATAGTGATGTGAGTAGCATGTAATTTAAATTTTATGTATAAACAGTTATGATGAAATAAATATGAATTGTGCATTGAAAAAGGCATGTTCCAACATAACCCTGTCAGAGAGTGACATTGTATGGGGACAGATGGGGGTATTGTAATAACATCCCACCTTGTTGTGGACATTTGTTTAATGTGCTAGTTTAGGGGTATGTGAGGGGATCCGGGCACAAGGCTGACCAGTGAGTTACCCCCCATGGGGTACCCCACTGTGAAACACCCCATGTTTTTTAAAAGTTTTCCATGGAACCCCCGGGTTTTCCTGATGTGGTGTGTACCATCATGGCTCTGTGGGGAAAAGCATGAACCATTTTGTGTACATGCTAATGAAGTCGGGGGTATGTCCAGCATTTGCATTTTGTCCACCCTCGTGGGGTCAACACCTTCATACATTGTGGGTGTGTTTCATCTACTGTGTATGTTAAGTGTGGGTGCGGTTGTGGCTAACAAGGGTGAGTCATATGTTTTTGAGGGATAACCCCAGGTGTGGAACAGCATCACATTTTGGGTAGTGTCCATGTCAAGGATACTGTTGGTCTTGGGGTGTAGGGGTAACCAGCCAGGTTATGACTCACGGCGCTAATGGGGGAATGGGCTATCACAGTTAAGTGGGTTCTTCAGCTACCATAGCGGGTAGTTGGAAAATTTGCGTGGAGCACCGGGGCATTGTGCTGAAAAGGGGGTGTGTGTACAACATGTGAATATGGAGACATCTCAGGGGGTGTGCCAGTGGTACATGCCTGGGGGGGGTCTTAACCAGTCATTGCAGGTGTGGGAGCCAAAGGCAGGTCCCAGTCACTGCAGAGATATTGAGTGGTGCAGTATCAGGTGTGCCCCTGGACAAGTGTGATGCCATTGTGTGACATGACCACATGCCCTCCAGTTCCGTTCTGGTGGTGACTGTTATTGGACACTGTGCAAGACAGGCAGTTAAAAGCAAGAGTCCCAAAATTTATGTCTCCCAGGGCTACAGGTGCATTTTTGCCACAGCATCATGTTGTTTGACCAGGTCTTGTGGCATACAGATGCCTGTGGAATGACAGCAGAAGCATGGAAAAAGTTGGGGGGCAGTCTTGGGACAGTTGGTCGGATGAAAAAATGCTCCCAGGGCTTGGACCACACCATCAGGGGTACAACATTTGGGGTATTGCATGTCCCCGCCAATGTGCCCAGTCAACTTGTCCCCCGGAAGATGAGAACAATGTGAGTTGTGGCATGTGTAGGGTTTTGTTGCAGAACCAGTTACTTGACAGCAGGATGTAATGACTATTTTTTGTAGCCTGCTGAGTGGAACCAGTGTGACCCCCACAGTCACCATGACAGGGTGTTGTGTATGTTATGACACCCATTGGCTGATGGTGGGGTGTCTGTGGGCTATAGGTTTGGGTGGGGGTGTTTTGGATGTGGGGTGCATTGGTGCCCCCGAGTATGGAACCTGCCCATGTCCGGGGGGGGATCATTTGGGAAAGTATGTGGGGGGTGCGTTGAATGTTTCCCTCCCAAAGACTTCAGTGCAGTCAGAGTTGGTGACAATTTAAGGGCTGCATATTTCATCCCACAGGCTGTACTTTTTATGTTGGGAGGGTGTATTGACTGTGTACATGGGAAAAGCTCTTGCCATGCAATGTTTAGTGACAGGCAATGCACTGCCAGTTTGGGCCTGTAATGGGTTTGCCAGGTGGACTGTAAACCACCATGTCTCACGGTATGTTGTTGGTTTACAGCTGTTGTATGTGCAAGTGGAAATGTAGGGGG
>NW_025055395.1:0-8457 GCF_019279795.1 Protopterus annectens
GTCCTGGCGCGAGAGCTGACTTACTCCATATTATGTGGCACTGCAAGAATTCCTATAAACTATGGTGTTCTCTCGTGCGCCCCAAAAGATGGGTTACTATAGCTCCACTCTTCTCATGGGATAGCCACGGCTATACTAAATATACCGGCTGCCTAAAATCCATCTTTCACATTTTAATTACAATGTGTTCCTGACAAAACTCTCTACATCACATATAACTGGTTAGATCGGACCAAATTGTGCTGAGGGATTCAAAGACATGGCCACCAAATATATTCCTGCTCAGAAATTCATCAGCAATGGACCCAAGAAGAGAGTCTATTACAGCAACTTTGAAAGTCATATTTGAAATAATCCTTGTATACTAAACTCTTGGCTTTCCTTGGGCCAAACCTTCCCCTATACCTCTTTCTTTTATTTATAGGCCACTCTTCTTTTTTCAAAGTACTAGTAGGGCTATTAATATGTAGCTTTTAATCTACTGACATTGTTTGTGCTTTTTTTTAATATACTGGTAGCACTGTATATATTGTTCCTCTTTTGGTTTTGCTGTTAATTTGTATACTATGCATAATTCAATAGGCTGCAGTCTTCTTCCTTGTTCATGCTAAATATGTGCTTATGTTCATCTCTCTCTCATTATCACAAGTCATAAACATCCATGTATGTAAATGCAGCCATATTCACGTTTACCTCATGTATGTGCACGGTTTTGTTTACTCACCTTTTTAAAAATAAAAAATTATTTTGAAATTTACTGTCTTGCTGTTACAGCCTGTCTCCATGCATACCACAGTAAATGGCAATTAGTGCCTTGCTAGCTAGTTAATACATTTAGGTTCCTGACTGCAACTCTGTAGCAATGTTTCTGCATGCAAGTTACTTTGTCTGCACTTAAAGACAAACTGCACATTTGCTTCACACAACATAATACAACTAACCCCCAACGCAAAATCATGGTTGTCTGCAGTTAAAGACATAGCTCACTACTGCATTCAACATATACTGGTACACCACCCAGTACAAAACCATGGATTTTGGACTCAGTGTTATAAGCTGTAGAACACTCCATTTCAATGTGCTAATCTATTCCTGTGGGATACTGAAGACAGAAAGGGTTACAGGGTTAGTACCCATCAGCTCAGCTTGGCATGGCTATCCATCTGCTTACTCAGCCGCTGTAACTTTCCCCTCCCACAGAAGACCTACAGTTTCTGAAAAAGTGTCACTAACTGCATCTATTTCGTTTTCTTAAGTTATATTTAAAGCCTATTTTAACCCATATTAATTCCACATGTGGTGGACACCACTGAATTTTTGAAATTAATATCAGATATAAAACTTATACAAACTAGTTATTTATGACCATTAGATGTGCATTCTTTACATACATCTATCCTCCATGATAGTGGTTTAGCCGCAGTTTAATAATGGCTGAAAGGTATGGATTTATATGCTTTTTTAATCTGGAATATTTTGTACAATTAACTTTATTGGTTTTGAAACCTTAGATATTTTATTAGAATTTTGAGTGTTATTTGAAATGAAATGAGGAGCAACAGGGCATTTTCTCTCTTTATGTTGACATCCTTATTATTTACCTTGAGGTGAACCACATTTATAATGCTGCAAATAATATTTTTTGTCTCATCTCAATATGTGGTGCCAATACATTGACAACTGTTGGGCAAGATGGACTGGCAGCTTTAATTACCTTTTGGAACAGCAATTCCTTGGGGATCAAGTTTAGCTTGGATGTGCATCCAAGAAAGATGGATTTTTATTTATTTATTTTACATTTGCTGACCGGGCTTGTCCGACTGAGCTGAAGAGCCCTTTTTCAGTGGAGACCTGGGGAGAAAAGCTTCAACATATTATACAGTTTTCATTATAAATTAGCATTAAACAGCAATGTTACAGGATTATTACAAGTCATTAAGAAGCAATACAGTGTCAATAATCAGGAGTATAGCAAAGCTCTTTCAAGATGTATAAAAAGAAATAATATGCAATTATGATGAATATAGTTTTTGGGGGTAAGTGGTTACAAAGGCAAAACAATTACTATAGAATGTTTCTCTGAGGCGATTAGCTTAGGTTTTAGAAGACAGTAGAAAGAGTAGAGAGAGCTAGTGAGAAGAGTGAGTTAAGGGCAGAAAGTAGATTAAGGTATGGGAAGTAGGGGATGTTTACGGAGGGAGAGTGCAGTGGCAGGACCAGTGACTTTTAAAGTACCCTTTTATGACTGTCTTAAATTGTTTAGGATGTTTAAGAGTCTTGATTTCTAGTGAGAGCCTATTCCAGGTGATAGCTGTACAAATTTAGACTTGGGTTTGTAGATTTGTAGTAGGTCTTGGTTAGAGCTTCGGAGAGGTCTGGAGGAAGAATAATCTGAGATGAGCGGTGATAGTGTCAGGTAGTAGGAAGGCTGGTACAAGACAGAATGAATTATATGTAGTTGAGAGAGAAGTGAGGAGTAATTCAAGCCAGTTTAGGTGTTTTAGAGAGAGACAGTGATGGGATTTTTAGGTTTGTTGGGCAGCAAATCTAGCTACCTTGTTGTAGGTAGATTTGAGTTTGGTCAGGAGTGCTGAGTTAAGATTTGTGAGAATTAGAGAATTGTACATTAGACTGGGTAGAAGGTAGGTAAGAGAGAGCGTTATCTTGGCTTCAGAGGTAAGGAATTTCTTGTTACAGTAAAAGAGCCCTAGTTTTGAATGAGTCTTTTTGATATAGTTATTAACATACAAGTCAAATTTAAGCTGATTGTCGATGGTGATGCATAAGCGATTAGTGCTGGATTCTACATGAATGGGAGTGTTAAGGGACTGTATGGAGGAGGGTTTAATATTAAAAAAGGACGCCAAACGAACCAAAAAAACAAAGAAAACAGAAACGGCAGAAGAGCACAGAAACACACCAGGAAGCCACAGGTCAAAATAGCGATAAAAGTTTTAATATCCGCCACACAACTTCATCAGAATACAATCAAAAATAAAACACACACAGCTTAAATACACCAATCAATTAACACTAATAACATTAAAATTAAATTAAATGATGCTGATTAACCACTACATAAATTTAGTTCTTTTAGAAATAATTAATTTAATATGCTCTTTTAAAACACCTCCAAATTAATAGATCTGCTCAATCCTGAAAAAATGTCTGATTTCAATCTAACTTGCCAAATAGTCTCGTTCAATATAATTCTAAAATCCCAGCCCTCTTGTCCGGACATTTGCATATCTCCAAAACAGAAAATAAAAAATTTTTAAAAACTAAACACTTTGTGGAATGCCTATATAAGGTGTTATAAGATCTTTAGTTTTAATAGCATACAATGACCTTAGATAAGTGCCAAGACAATGTGTCAGGGGCAATGCTGACATATACAAAACAGTGTTACAATCAAAAATTCAAACTTTATAATTCTATCGATTTTGATACAAGGCCTTCAGAAATAAACAATGTACATGCTGAACATACCTTTCTTTCTCCTAATAACTAAGGTATCATTTTTAACATGATGTTCTAAAATACTTTTTAACGTGTTATTTTTACGGAATACAAATTTTGGTCCAGTGCCTAAAACTTGAAAAATGTCACGGTTGCCTTGAATGACCTTCCAATTGTTTTCAATAATACCTTTAATTTTGTAAATGTCGCTACTTATACTTATTTGTATTCCGTAAAAATAACACAGTAAAAAGTATTTTAGAACATCATGTTAAAAATGATACCTTAGTTATTAGGAGAAAGAAAGGTATGTTTCGTTGTCAGCATTGTAACATTTGTCGTTTCATTTCTGAAGGTCCTTGTATTAACATCACAACCTCAGATAGAATTATAGAAGTTTCTGAATTTGTTGATTGTAACACCTGTGGTGTTGTATATGTCAGCATGTGTTCTACCTGCCCCTCTTTTTATGTGGGGATGACTACGAGAAGCTTAGGCACTCGTATCAAAGAACATTTGTATGCTATTAAAACTAAAGATCTTAACAACGCCTTATATAGGCATTCCACAAAGTGTTTAGTTTTTAAAAAATTTTTATTTTCTGTTTTGGAGATATGCAAATCGGACAAGAGGGCTGGGGATTTTAAGAATTATATTGAACAGCGAGAGACTATTTGGCAAGTTAGATTGAAATCAGACATTTTTCCAGGATTGAACGAATCTATTAATTTGAAGTGTTTTTTAAAACATCGTAAATTAATTATTTCTAAAGAACTAGATTTAATGTCTTTATTTAGTGGTTAATCAACATCATTTAATTTAATTTTAATGTTATTAGTGTTAATTGATTGGTGTATTTAAACTGTGTGTGTTTTTATTTTCGGTGTATTCTGATGAAGTTGTGACGAAAGTGGATATTAAAACTTTTATACGCTATTTTGACCTGTGGCTTCCTGAATTGTGTTTCTGTGCTCTTCTGCCGTTTCTGTTTTCTTTGGTTTTTTGGTTCATTTGGCGTCCTTTTTTGGTTTTAGTTCCTTTGCCTTGCCATGGCAGAAGTTGCTGATGACACGTTGTTAAATTTGTCAATACATCCTACTCCAACATCTGGAACAGACAAAATTAACGGCTTACTTATTTCAAAGTTACTTGACATTCAGAATTCGTTGAAATTCCTAGTGACGAAAGCCAGTAGTTCAACCACCTCTGTTCAAACATCCAGCCCAGCCGGAGCATGTGAAGAACTACCAACTGTAATTAATTTGGAAAGTCCAATCCAATCTAACACTCGACGTGCTGTTAAGAAATGTGTTTCTACGCATCTCCGTGGTTCTGACAATGCTAGTTGCGTCCTTTTGCTTAACCGGGAGAACAATCCTTTCAACACGGCTAAACGGAGCACTTTGGATTACAACCTTGGCCGATTGAACGACCAACGTGAACTTCTGTTAAAGCTTCTTAAGAGGTATAAGTCTTTAGACCTAGAGAATTGCTACTTTATTAAGTGTATAGAACTTGGTGTTGTCCCTAAGGGCTTACGCTTTTTTAAATGCCCCAATGGTGTCAACTTGGGACATCCTATGTTCGATTCTTTTGTCACTTTTTTTAATGAAGCTGGGCTCCGTTTTTTACAGTTATTGATTGATAACAACACTGACAAAATGAATCTTATTATGGGTGACATTGAAGAAGGATCTGTAAATTTCCAATCAAAACGGCAAAATTTCAGGTGAGGGCTTTAAATGCCTTATATTCTTTCTGGCTAAAAAGAACTATTTCCAAATTCAAAGGACGCAGCTAAGCAGTCTAAACTCTGACAGGATATTCTCCCTATCAAAAACAAGTCTGTTTACAATCATACGCTCCTAATCAACGCATAATGTTCAATATGGGCGCTTGATTTGTTAAAAAACGCAGTCACTTTGGTACTGCTTCCAATGCTCATTTTGCAATTCCACCAATTCGAATTACATAATATGTCCAAAAAAGATCACCCTGATTATGATGCGGTTTTTCCGCTTTTACACCTCTTCTTCATTTGTGGACATTTTACATGACCTCAACTTTAGATAAACATCTGCTATTAGTGAAGATGATGTTGCTGGTGCTGATAATCCATTGATTGCTTGGGCCAAATAAAGGCAATAAAAAACTTCCATCTACTCCGCTTGAGCCTTGTGTTAATAAAAGAAATCATCTTAGTAACAACATAAAGAGTTCAGTTTTGACCAGGAGTCGGACTTTGGGCTCCGAATTGGCCGGGGACGGCCTAACTGACATTTAGACAGTTTGCATTATTAATCTGTCTAAACATTTGTTTACTGATGCAGAATAGCAGTTTTCAAAATATGGTCTCAATTTCATCCCCAGTCGTATGCAAACAGCTCAAAACTATCATTGATATTAAGAAATCTACCAGAAGATTAAATTTGTCCTATTTAATGCATGATTTATCTGATAGTAAATGTTATTAATAAACCCTCTGTTATGTCTCCTGTCTTCACCATACTATTAAAATCTATGAGGATTTATGTCAAAGAAATTGATCATTTGTTTAAAACTAATGATTGTTTGTGACAATTTCCATCTTTTCCAAGAAAGTTGGATTGCCCTAAGGAATTTGGGAAGTCTCACAGGCAAACTCAGATTCATGGTTATTTTACGCTCCTAACATTGTCACACGCAACGTATATTTCCTTACAAAAGATGTTAACAATCTAATGAATATGAACCTTATTCATTTATTTGGAGATTTGAAATGTTTTACAGTACATTCACATCTTATGATGCTTCATGTCTGGGGAAATTAGTCTAGTTTATATAATTTGTCTTGTGGAACACCCTAAATAGGTGTTATTTTCGGAATTCAAAACTCACAAAGATTTATCTTAACCCACTTACGTCCTATAGTTTTCCACATTCTGTCAAAAGGGATTTCTTTGATTATTGATGCTACCTTGGGACCTTTATTGAATGAAAATCTGTCCTTTATTAGGGACTCCTGGCACTTTTTAGAAAAAATGAAAGTTTTTTCCGATAAACAACTATTTGATCCTAATAAACATATTATCTTCAATTATGGATGTCATTTCATTGTACATATGTATCCTCCTCTAAGGAAGAGTGTAAGTGTCGACTCAGTCTATAATTATTTAGTTAAAATAATTTATATTTAACAATTCCATCATTTCTGTTCTTTGTGTAGATTTTTGATATTGCAAGCTAGAAAATAATTTTTCTTACTTAATACCTATTATAAGCAAAAAACGCAGACAAGCAGGGTTCCAGCTCCCGCTTCTGTGCCAATTTAGTTATGGCCTGGTGGGAACTAGAATTCATTCCCATTTTGTGGTTTAACATTATTCTTTTTTGCAGATTTATTGATGATTTATTTTTTATTATTGAAGGCAATTTTGATACAGTTCAGGCTTTTATTAGTGAGCTAATCTTGTTTCTCCCTATCTTAAGTTTACCTTAGGTGATGTTGGCCTATCTGCCACTCCTTTTGGACATCAAGATTTGGTAGATCCTGTGGGATCAAAAATTTCAAAGTAAAGTCTATAGAAAGGAGACTTTACCAACGGGATAATAAAACATGCAGTAGTCATCCTAAACATGTTATAAAAAACATCCCCAGAAGGTAATTCATTAGAGCCAATGGATGACTTCTGCTGAGATGATTTAATACATGAATTCCCTTATTGCTCTCTATTTTCTAAATAGAGATGTATGATGATAATGATTTATTTAACATTGGCAATGAAGTGTACAATAAGCTGCTTCACCTATTTTCCCTCCCATTTAGTAAACGGTATTTCTTTGTAAATAACTACTACATTCCTAAATTTGTACTAAAATGACACATTATGGCTAAGCAATTTTGTTCTCTTTGATATAAGTAGTGATATTTACAAAATTAAAGATATTATTGAAAATAATTGGAAGGTCTAAGGCAACTGTGATATTTTTCAAGTTTTAGTACTGACCAAAATCAACATCGCTAAAAAGTATTTAGAACATCATGTTAAAATGATACCTTAGCATAGGAGAAAGAAGGGTATGTTTCGGGCTGTCAGTATTGTGTAACATTTGTCGTTTATTTCTGAAGGTCTCTTGTATTAACATCACAACCTCAGATAGAATTATAGAAGTTTCTGAATTTGTTGATTGTACCTGTGGTGTTGTATATGTCATATGTGTTCCACCTGCCCTCTTTCATGACTACTTATAGCTTTAGGCACTCGTGATCAAAGAACATTTGTATGTTATCAAAACCAAAAGATCTTAACAACGCCTATTCAGGCATTCCACAAAGTGTTTAGTTTTTAAAAAATTTTATTTTCTGTTTTGGAGATATGCAAATCGGATAAGAGGGCTGGGGATTTAAGAATTATATTGAACAGCCAGACGACGGCAAGTTAGATTGAAATCAGACATTTTTCCAGGATTGAACGAATCTATTAATTTGAAGTGTTTTTTAAAACATCGTAAATTAATTATTTCTAAAGAACTAGATTTAATGTCTTTATTTAGTGGTTAATCAACATCATTTAATTTAATTTTAATGTTATTAGTGTTAATTGATTGGTGTATTTAAACTGTGTGTGTTTTTATTTTCGGTGTATTCTGAAGAAGTTGTGACGAAAGTGGATATTAAAACTTTTATACGCTATTTTGACCTGTGGCTTCCTGAATTGTGTTTCTTTGCTCTTCTGCCGTTTCTGTTTTCGAGGGTTTAATATTGTTGAATTTTTTAGGTAGGAAGAGTAACAGCTTTGTTTTTTAGGGTTAAGGATGAGCTGGTTGTTGGGAGAGCCATGTTTCAACTAAGTTAAAAGATGCCTGAGTAGCTGAGAAGAGCTTAGAGGGAGAGTTGGCTGTGGTGATGACTGTAGAGGCACCTGCATATTGCACTAACTATGACTGAGGACAGGAGGTATAGAGCTGATTAATAAAGATATTAAAAGTAAAGGCCCTAGGATAGACCCTTGAGGTGCA
>NW_025055396.1:0-6812 GCF_019279795.1 Protopterus annectens
AGAAGAGCCCTTTTAGAAAACCCGTTTTTTCTAATTTTCTGTTTGCCACTTAATTTTCTGTTTTTTTAAAATTGATTTTTTTGTCCCTTTTTAAACACCCGTGTTGGAAATTTTCCCGTTTGAACTTATGTGAACCTTCTATCTCTGTAAAAACAAAAAAAAAAAATCTTGCTTTCCACTTTCTGAGAGTTAAAAAGTTCAATTACAGAGCTTGCTGTTCCTAGGAACTGTTTGAAAGATTTTCTGTGAGGCCATTTTGCTTGGGCTGAAGGGAAAGGTCTCTGTGTTTATCAGTGGGAGTGACTAACATTAAACACTTCCTGCCCCGGAGGGTGGTTACTGACTTGAAACTGTGGTTTATTCCAGCCACTAGGGTCATTCCATAACTCCTTCATCTTCCTCTCTTAAACCTAGTTGCCTACGTGGTTTGATGTAGGCTTGTTGACGGCTGTTGGTGCGGCCTCCCTCAAGAGAAAGAAGAGACTTTTGAGATTTTAAGTATTTTCTCTGTTTATTTGCTAAGTTTTTTCTGCAGCACTAGCTTGAGCATTTTCTCAGCGATTAAAACTTGATTTCTGTGATATTAGTAGCTATTATTTAGAGCACAACCAAAAGCTGTTTGCTGAATTTCCTGTTTGCACTTAATTTTAAATCGTTTTTTTTCTTAAAACTTGCATATTTTCTGTCCTTGACCGACCCTAGCACTCTTGTAGTAGGGTCATTACCACACCTAATTTATAACTTGATTCATACTTGTGCAGACCTCTGCTATACTCTGTAAAGAAACAAGAAACAAAAAATCTTACACTTTTTCACTTTCACGAGAGTTAAAAAGTTCAGTTACAAACTTGCTGTTCCAGAACTGTTTGAAAGTTTCTGTGAGGCCATTTTGCTTAGGCTGAAGGAGGTCTCTGTGTTTATCAGTGGGGAGTGACTAACATTGAGCAACTTCCCTGCCCCGGAGAGGTGGTTACTGACTTGAAACTGTAGTTTTATTGGCCACTAGGGGTCATTTCCACTCCTTCATCTTCCTCTCTTAAAACCTAGTTTGCCTCGTGGTTTGGCGTCTTTTCAGGCTTGTTGGCTGTTGGTGAAGCACCCTCAAGAGGCTGAGAGAAGAAGGAGCCACTTTTGAGATTTTAAGTATTTTTTCTCTGTTTATTTGCTAAGTTTTTCTGCATAGCTGCCTAAGCAGGCATTTTCTGGCTTGTTAAACTTGATTTCTGTATTAGTAGCTGTATTTAGAGCACAACCAAAAGCTGTTTGCTGAATTTCCTGTTTGCACTTAATTTTAAATCGTTTTTTCTTAAAACTTGCATATTTTCTGTCCTTGACCTAGCACTCTTGTGTGGGGTCATTTACTGCACTATTATAACTTGCTATTACTTGTGAACCTCTGCTATCTCTGTAAAAACAAAACAAAAAAAAATCTTGCTTTTTCCCACTTTTCTGAGAGTTAAAAGTTCAGTTACAGGCTTGCTGTTCCTGAACTGTTTGAAAGTTTCTGTGAGGCCATTTTGCTTGGGCTGAAGGAGGGTCTCTGTGTTTATCAGTGGCAGTGACTAACATTGAGCAGCTTCCCTGCCCCGGAGGTGGTTACTGACTTGAAACTGTAGTTTTATTGGCCACTAGGGGTCATTTCCATAACTCCTTCATCTTCCTCTCTTAAAACCTAGTTGCCTCGTGGTTTGGCGTCTTTTCAGGCTTGTTGGCTGTTGGTGAAGCACCCTCAAGAGGAAAAAGCTGAGAGAAGAGGAGCCACTTTTGAGATTTTAAGTATTTTTCTCTGTTTATTTGCTAAGTTTTTCTGCATAGCTGCCTAGCTTGAGCATTTTCTGGCTTGTTAAACTTGATTTCTGTATTAGTAGCTGTATTTAGAGCACAACCAAAAGCTGTTTGCTGAATTTCCTGTTTGCATAATTTTAAATCGTTTTTTCTTAAAACTTGCATATTTTCTGTCCTTGACCTAGCACTCTTGTGTGGGGTCATTTACTGCACTATTATAACTTGATATTACTTGTGAACCTCTGCTATCTCTGTAAAAACAAAAACAAAAAAAATCTTGCTTTTTCCCACTTTTCTGAGAGTTAAAAGTTCAGTTACAGGCTTGCTGTTCCTGAACTGTTTGAAAGTTTCTGTGAGGCCATTTTGCTTGGGCTGAAGGAGGGTCTCTGTGTTTATCAGTGGCAGTGACTAACATTGAGCAGCTTCCCTGCCCCGGAGAGGTGGTTACTGACTTGAAACTGTAGTTTTATTGGCCACTAGGGGTCATTTCCATAACTCCTTCATTTGTCCTCAGAGGTGGTTTAGGGCAGTGACTTGTGGTTTGTTGGCCAATTTGGGTCATTTCCTGTCTTTTCCAGCCCCTGCTATAAAGCAGCAGCTTTAAGCGATTTAGCCCGATTTAGCGGAGTTGCTACTGTTGCACACTAGGGCAGCCGGTTAAGCAGGTTTAAACTATTAGGGCTACCTAAAGTCCACTCTTCAAATTTTCCCTTAAAACTACCTTCCTCGAACTATACTACTGATCTAATCAGCGTATCCTATAATTAAAAGATCATCTCTACTTGACTCCAAGTAGACTATTCTCTATCTGTTAAGCGTAGCACTTGCTCCTACAGTACTTATTACCTTGATACGGCACTCTTGTCATAGATAGTACCCCAAAAGGCAACCCCCATTTCTCGGTCACCCGTCCCCGGAATCTTTTTAAAGTTTTTTTGTCTATTCCTTCTAGCATGTCGAGGATCAGTTGCTAGTGTCCTCTCCTGCTCAGCTGGTGAACCTGGGAATATTGAGGCAATGTTACAATTGCCTCATGTACCTGAACAACCCTCTCCTCCTCCCACAAAACACAAATACATGCGAGAGATGCAACTACTCTGGCCAAACTGGAGGCTGAGCTCTCTCAACATAGGACTGGCAAGACCAGTCAGGAGGAGAAGGTTACCACACACACTATAGACCCAGTCTCACATATTACCATTACAACCTCAAATCATACACATAAACACACAAAGACATACTCGGGCTCTGATCAAAATCTACCAAAACAGCAGAGGCCACCAAAGCAGACACCCAAACAACCACCACCTCAGAACACAACACCTGCAACACATAGACCTCACAGTCAGGTGTCAAACAGTCACAGCCCTTAAGGCCAAACACAATGCCAGACACACTAGTCATTGGTGACTCCATAGTCAGACACACTGGCGTCCGCTCACCAGACTGAGTAAGGAGAAGGTCACAGTAAGCTGCCTGTCGGCGCTAGAATCCGCCACATAGCATAAGCACTCAGGTCTCTCAACAGCAGGTACAAATATGATTCAGTCATTGTCACGCTGGTGTAAGCGACCTGAGGCGTACCTCCTTGGACTACATGAAAAGAGACATTGAGGAGCTCTCTGATTATGTAGCCCAGACAGGTATGACCCTGACCTTGAGCAGTATCCTACCTTCACCAAGAATGATGCCACAATACAGAGATAAGATGATCAGCTTTAACAATTGGCTTAAACACTGGTGTCATTCAAAGGGGATCAGTGTCTGTCTGCCTGGGATGACATGCTGGACAAGCCAGCTGCTTGAGGGCGGCTTGCACCTGTCACCCTGGGATTCGGATATTGGCAAAGGCTCTTGCCACCCCATAGTGCCTTTTTAGGCAAGGCTCAAATTCTAAACCTACCACCCTAGAACACAAAAAGGAAAAAACTAAGGGTAATGCTGCTCAATGCCAGAAGTCTAAATCTCAAAATGCACTTTCGAGGCCCTTCTCAGTATGGAGAACATCGATGTCTGTGCTGTGACAGAAACCTGGTTCAAGGCTCCTGAGAGCACCCCAGCTATCAGGTTTTACCTCATATCATGCGTTCGGCCCCAAAATCTGGACAATACCAAGAAAGGAGGGTATCCATATTCATCAAGGACACCCACACCTCAAGACTGAGTGGCAGCATACGATGCATCGGAGACCATCCAGGTGCAATTAACCATAGGCAAGACTGCTCTGCAAATTGTAGCATGTTACAGGCCACCCTCACAAACTCAGGAACCTCACATGGCCTTCCTGAAAACACTAGAGGGATAAATGTATCACCAAACACCATCATACTAGGTGACTTCAATTACCCTAATATAGACTGGGAACACTACTCAAGCCCAAACACCCTAGCCCAAAAGTTCCTGGAATTCATAAACTCAAATGCCATGGAACAACTAGTCACCATCCCACAAGAGGAGATAACATACTTGATCTCATCATCACGAACATGGGAGCACAATGTTCAACACGGAGGTGTACCCCTCACTGGTGAGATCAGACCACAAACTAATCTGGCTGGAGGTCCTCATCCCACCCCACCTGAAATAAAAAGACCACAGTAAAGAACTTCTCAAAAGCCGACTTCACACTTCTAAAGACTAGTGTGGTCTCCTTTAAGGCCCCGAGGCGGAAAACAGTACTCAACGCTGAATCACTTACAAATGCCTTCTACCAGCACCTGCAGGACTGCCTGGATAAGGCAATCCCAAGCAAAACAAAGACTCTTTGTACCAAAGGCAAGCATCCAGTCTGGTGGACCCCAGCCATAAACAAACTCTACAACAAAAGGAGGAAGCTACTACAAGATAGAGCAAAATCCTTAAAGGTAAGACACCCTTGATCACTATAAGTAAAAAACTAAGAGCTCTCATAAAATCATCCAAAGCAAATTTCGAGAGAAAAATAGCTAAAGACTCAAAAGACAATCATAAGGCCTTCTTTAGCTATGTTAGAAACCTGGGAGGAAACTCCCAGATATGCTCAGAGCTAGTTCAAAATGATGTGAAGATTACTGATCCTACAGACATTGCCAACATACTGGCTGACAGGTTCAGTGCAAACTTCTCCCCCCTCCCCAAAGGAGATATCTATACCAAGCGATTGCAGCCCCAAACATCTCCAGCCCAAGTGAGAACTGCTCTCTCCAAAGCAAAAACACAGCATCCATGGGACCTGATGGTGTCCCCGGCTGTGTGCTCCATGAACTCAATGAGGAATTAAACCCACAGCTAGGACAGCTGTTTAATCAAAGTCTTACCTCTGGATCATTACCCAGGGTGGCGCACTGCAACTGTGGTACCACTTCACAAAGCGGTGCCTCCACCGACCCTGGAAATTACCGGCCCATTAGCTTGACAAGCCTTATCTGCAAAGCCATGGAGAGGATCATAATGGACCTCATAAATAAAGACATAGAATTTGCAGACTTTGGATCCAACCCAGTTTGGCTTTGTCAAAGGCAGATCATGCCTTTTAAACTTGGTTGACTTTTTGAAACAGTCACCAAAGCCATTGATGAGGAAAGGCAGTCCATACAGCCTACCTCGATCTGGCTAAGGCCTTGATACAATACACCATTAGGGTATCATTGAAAAACTCATCAGCTTAAATGTCAACCCATACATCACAAGATGGGTTGCAAACTGGCTGAGTGACAGAACCCACAGGGTCAGAGCTGCTGGCGCCATGTCAGACTCAAAGCCTGTCACAAGTGGTGTCCCACAGGGCTCAGTCCTGGGCCCACTCTTGTTTGGCATCTACTTTTCCGAGTACAAGCAAACACAGGAGGGTTATGGCTGACAAAGTTTGCAGATGACTGCAAACTGGAAGCCATAGTAGAAAACACATCTGACACAGATATCCTTCAGAAGGGTCTCACAGAAGCGGATAACTGGTGCCAGAGCCACGGCCTAAAGTTAAATGCCAAAAATGCATAGTCATACCCTTGGGAAAAACAAGGTTACCCTAGCTACCAAATAGGTGGCAATCCACTGAGCACAGAAGAAGTTATCAGGGACCTGGGGACCCAGGTTGATAGTAGTCTGTCATTCGACACCCATGTAGCTAAAGTAGTTAGGAAGACCTTCTACATTGCCCACCTTATCATGAAGGGATTCTCATCTAGATCAAGGGAGGTCATAGTCTCCCTTTACTCATCACTCATCAGACCAATGATTGAGTACAATGCCCCATTGAATGTATCTGACCCGACACTTGCAGCAGCTGGAGGCCACAAAGTTCCTCACCAAAAGGATAAAGGGTCTCAAAATCTGTCCTATGCTGCCCGACTGAAGAACTCCAGCTCTATTCAGTAAACACGCTGCTCAGAGGTGACCTTTGCCTAACATACAAGGCCATGTCAAACCCAGATTTGATGAATATGCTTCACCTCAAAATCTAGATCCATCAGAGCCACAAGGCGGGAGACTTAAACCTTGACACGGCTATTAATAGGGCGTGCTGGAGGATAGATTCATCACCCAAAGACTCCCTATGCTGTGGAACAAAATCCCGGTACATGTGAGGCAGAGCACCTCGCTGGCCTTGTTCAAGAGAAATCTTGACCAATGGATGGGAGATCGCAGATATACCCCAGGGATTACCTCAGTGTCACTGCTCGACAGAGGCACAGAAAAATAATGGGTATAGTTCCCCATACTAAAGGGGTGGCCTAAGCCACAAAACGATGGGCTAGGCTTGTAAATGCCCTCGGGCAGATAGCCTAGTATGAACCTATGAACCTATGAACCTATGAACAGTGTGAAACATCAATGTGGACACAGGACATTTCCATTAAAATGCTGGTTTATATCACACTAAAAAATTACAAATTCTTGGTTAGTAATTATGAAAGTAAGCAATATTTCCCTGTGTACTTAATTCTTCAAAAAAAAAAAAAAAGTGACTTACAAACTATTCAATATATTAGGGGAAGTTTAAAAGCAAATATTTCCCCTTGGATGTTTCTTAATTCTTCGAAAAAACTGTG
>NW_025055397.1:0-7360 GCF_019279795.1 Protopterus annectens
ATTTTGAATTTTGGGAATGTCCAGGAACGTTTCAAAATTGATAAGTCCAGTATTGGATGCCAGGCATTGTCTTTTCTGGTACCAGGAACAGTCTTGAATAAAACCTTGTCCTTTTCCTGTTCTGGTATTGGTTGAATAGCCCCATATCCATGAGGGACGTAACTTGTTTCTAAGCCGCTGCCCACTGATTTTGTGGCGGATCTGGCCAACCGTTTGGAATTGGCAAAGTATGGAAATGAAATTTGTACCCCTGGGATACTATGTTTAATACCCACTTGTCCTGGGTAATTAACTGCCAATTTTGAGCATGAAATTTTCCCCAAGGGGGCTGCCAAAAGATAAGTGCTTGGTAATGGTAGAGGGAAGTCATTGAGACTGCTTACCTGTAGGAATGTGCTTTGTTTCCTCCAGATTTGGAGGTGGAGGCATGCCATTGCTTTGACCTGTAAGAACCCTATGATTGGTATCTAGAGCCTTTTGAGTGCCTGTATTTACCTTGAGAGCCTCTGTTGGACACAGGAAAGGACCATTTTTAGTAGGCCAATGCCTACTGAATTTGGGTGGCTGCACTTGTAAGAAATCTTTTACAGTTTGCATAGATTTAGCTTTGTCTTCTATTTTCTTTAAAACCTCTTCTGCCTTACTACCAAACAGAGTATCATAAAGTAAAGGGGCATCCAACAATTTAGCTTTAACATGATCAGGCAGATTTTGCTCCTTGAGCCAGGCATGCCTTCTAATCACAGATCCAGTAATGGCCCTGCAAGAGGCCTCCAAGGAATCAAAACCACATTGCAAAGTATGCTTTCCAACCTGTTCTGCTGCATGCAATAATTCCTGTAATTCTTTATTTTCCACACAATCAGAAATCAACATCATTTTCTGTTTCAATAAGCCCATAACATGCTGTTGATATTTAAGCATATGAAATGAGAAGTTATACACCTACCATAATGTTCCATGTTAGTTGTCTTCTCTCGCCTTCTTTCTTGCTGGATGGGTTGGTCTGATGACTCGGCCACTACTAAAGCTCAAGAGCTAATTTTACCGGCTCGAGATAACCCTATATCCCATGATGCTAGGCGGTAACTCCCCAGGTCTCGTTTGGAAGCTGAAAACCCAGCATAGGCCAAATAGTCCTCCAACTGGAAAGGAGGAGGAAGGAAGATAAACCCAAAGGCCTATTCAGCTGTACCTGGACCACCTAGAAGGTGAAAGAGGAATTTGGCCTATGCTGAATCCTTTGCAAATGCCTTCCATGGGCACCTTCAAGAATGCATGGATCATGCAATCCCAAATAAAACCAAGACCCATTCCCTCAAAGGCAGGTGCCCGGTCTGGTGGACCCATCCATAAACAAATTTACAACAGGAGGAGGAAGATACTACATGACAGAGCAAAATCCCTAAAAGGGAGGGCATCTCTGATCAGTACTAGCAAAAAACTACAATCACTCATAAAATCATCCAAGGCCAACTTTGAGAGAAAAATTGCAAAAGACACAAAAGACAATCACAAGGCCTTCTTTAGCTATGTTAGAAACCTGGGTGGAAACTCCCAGATATGCTCAGAGTTAGTCCAAAATGACACAAAATACACTGAACCCACTGACATTGCCAACATTCTGGCAGACAGGTTCAGTGCAAATTTCTCCTCCCCCCCCAAAAAGGGGAAATTGGGGAAGGTGTTAGGGTTAACAAAAGATCCCAGGGAAGGCCCCTTCTGAAAAACCTTTAGGGACGATTTTTGGGCCCGTGTGCTAGAATAGCCGGGTAAAACCCCACATAAGTTGGCTTGGATATTTACTTACCAAAAATTCCCAAAAGTCTGAAGTGGTCCCACCAAAAAGGTTTTTCCCCCCGCCCTTTTAAATACCACACTAAGGCTTGCTGAGTCCCGGGAAAGTTGGAGGGCTTGGAACTCAAAACAAAGCCCCCCCAGGGCATTTATTCATGGCTTCAAGGGCGCCTTTCCTTTTTCTGTCCTTGAAAGCCCCATTAAAGGGGGGGGATTCCCAAAACCTGCCTGGGAGGGATAAAGGGCCCCTTTGGACTTAGGGGCAAACCACCAAGCTTAAATTTAAACCCATTTTTACGTGGGTCAAAGGGGTGGGGAAAACCACAGGGAGATTCCCCGGAAAAGCAATTAACCGGGGGAAAAGGAGGGAAGGGGAGCCTGGGACCCTTTTTCGGCATATTAAATTTTTTTGGTCGAAAAGGAGATGGGCTGAATTTGAATATCAAACTCTTGCCATTAATTTGAACTCCCCGGGCCATTGGGCCTATAAAGGAAAACGAAAGGGGAAGCATCCAAAAAAAAATTTAGTCTCCCTTTTTGGGGAAAAAAATACCGAAAATTCCCTTTTGGGGTAACCATTGAGATAGGAAAAACTGGAACCTTGGGCCAGGTGACCGTAACCCTCCATACATTTGAAAATTGGGGGTTATAGCCCAAACCAATCTGAAGGTTTAAATGGTCCAGGACAGGAAACCCTTTTATCACCTTGAAATTTTTGTATATATGCATCCTAGGTTATGACCACCCCAAACCCTTTTCCAAAAAGGTTGAAAGGGCCCAAATGCCTCCGAATTTGGGTTTAAAATTGTTTATTTGCTGGATAAATTCCCCATTCCCCTTTTTGGTACCAAAAGAATTTGGGGCCCCGGATCCAAGGGCTGTACTGGTTAAAGGCCCCTTTTCCCCCTGAAATTTTTAATCCTCGCCCAGACGGGTTAAACCTCAAGGGCCTTTTCTGGGGGGTTTATAAAAGTCCCCCATTGGAAAGACCCAGTCAGTAAAGGAGAGCCCTTTTTCAGGGAAATTTTTAATGTGGGGACAGTGGGCCCCCCAACCGGGGGCCCTCCTTTTTAAACCCTTTTTGCAAAAATTAAAAACACAAATTTTGGGCCAAAATCCCAATAGACAAACTCACCAGCTTAAATGTAAACCCATATGTCACAAGATGGGTTGCAAACTGGCTCAAGGACAGAACCCACAGGGTCAGAGTTGCTGGAGCTATGTCAGATTTTTAAGCCAGTCACAAGCAGTGCCCCAAAGGGTCAGTCCTGGGCCCCTCTTGTTGGGCATTTTTTTTTCCAGGTACAGGCAAACATAGGAGGATTGTGGCTGACAAAGTTAATGACTGCAAACTAAATAATTGATACTCCAGCGGACACAAACATCTTCAGAGGCCTCATAGAAACAAAAATTTGGTGCCAGAGCCATGGCCTTAAGCTGACGCCAAAAATGTATAGTCATCCCCTTTTGGGGAAAAAACAATCCGCAAATTACCACATAGGCTAATCCATTAATCGGAAGAGGTAATGGGACCTGGGGAAATTGACAGTAACCTCTCATTTGACACTCACATTGGGGTTAGGAAGACCTTCTATATTGCCCACCTTATCATAAAGGGGTTTCACATCTAGATCAAGAGGGTCATTGGGTGTACTTTTCTCTTATCAGGCCAATGATTGAGTACAATGCCCCATTTGGGATGTATCTCACCCAACACCTGCAGCAGTTGGAAAGACCCCAAAAGTTCCTCACCAAGAGGAAAAAGGGTCTTAAACATATGTCATATGCTGGACTAAAAAAACTCCAGCTCTATTCATTTATTACTCAGAGGTGATCTGTGCCTGGGACAAGACCATGAATCCTGAATTAATGGACATGCTCCACCTCAGAAAATCCAAATCCATCAGAGCCACAGAACAAGTGACTTAAACCTCAACACAGAAATAAATAGAACATGCTGGAGGGACAGATTCATAACCCAGAGGCTCCCCACACTCTGGAACAGAATCCCAGTCCATGTTAGGCAGAGCCCCCCACTGACTCTATTCAAGAGAAATCAGTGGATGGGAATCGAGGTTTGGGGCATCTCTGTGTCACTACTGACAGGGCAATAACTAAACCCAAAGGCTAGTATTTATCCTAAGGGGGGGGTAAGCCACATATCTGGCTATTTTGCCCTCAGATAGCCTGTAAAACCCAGAACCTATAAGGACCCTTCAAGGGAAGGGGAAAATCTTTTGGGCTGTCCAGGCTGGGGGGGGGGGTTAAGAAAGAGAAGAAACAACATGGACTTATGGTAGGTACAAAATTTTTGTTGTCAATTTGGTTTATTCTTTGGATAACCCTAGCACCTTATCCTGGGTGGGTCATTGAAAAGGTTTTAGGGTGGAACCAAAATTTCCCTGTTTCTAGGCCATGTCCAATTGTTGAGACAAAGGTATGAGGAGAGGCCCATGTGGCTGCCGCACAAATAGTGTCTATCAGCAGTCTAGCTTGAAAGGCTGTTGATGTAGCTAGTGCTCTGGTTGAATGGGCTCTTGGCCTAGAAGGCAATTGTTTACCTCTGAGATGATAAATACAAGTGATCACAGAAGACAGCCACCTAGACAGGGTTACCTTAGATACTGGAAGGCCTTTCTTATTCTCTGCATAAGATAAGAAGAGTTGATCAGATTTCCTGAATTGTTTAGTTCTGTCCAGATAGTATTTGAGCTGGCGATGAACATCCAGACAATGTAGCTTTTGCTCCGCCCTGTTTGAATAATTTGGGAAGAAAACTGGGAGGTCAATTGATTGATTTAAATTTGTCTGCAACGCCACCTTGGGTACAAAAGAGGAGTTAGTTCTTAGAGAAACTCTGTCTTTGTGAAAAACTAAATAAGGAGGATGAATGCATAGGGCATGAAGTTCAGATACTCTCCTAGCTGATGTAATAGCGACTAGGAAGAGTGTTTTCCAGGAAAGTAATTTCAGAGAGCAGAAAGCTGCAGGTTCAAAGGGAGGTAGAATCAAAGATGATAAAACTAAGTTTAGATCCCACTGTGGCGGAGGATCTTTGATGGGGGGCTTGAATAAAAAGATACCTCTAAGGAATGCTTTGCACAGCCTATGGGACATGATGTTGCCATCCAACAGGCCTATGTGAAAATTTGAAATGGCTGCCAGCTGAACTTTCACTGTGGAAGAAGAAGAACCTGAATGAAAATTTCAGCTAGGAATCCAAGACAGTGAATAGGGGAGTGAAAGGATCTATATTTTAGCCTTTTCCCAGAAGGAAAACATTGCCATTTAAGAGATCCTTCTAGTGGAAGATTTAAGGAAGCTACTATAATATGGACATTGAAATCAGGAAGCCTGGCTAGGGATGGAAAAGGAGCAACCAAGCAGTGAGGTTGAGAGAATGGAGGGATTTCAGCTCGGATGGGTGAAAAGATCTGGCACTGGATACAGATGCCAAGGCTGCTCCTAGAGATAACGATGCAGGAAAGTACAGTTTTATACATACCATAAATGTAGATGTCCGATAGGCATGCATCTGCAGTCCTTACAAATGGGTTGTCCTGTCGTCAGGCAGCCCTTGTCCCCGGGTTCCAAAGTCTGGGTCTGGCCCCGGGTTGCATTCACCCGCGCATAGCTGCAGTTTTGGGATAAAGGCATCAGCCGGCACCCGTGTTTCTTGCCCCAGATGCCAGGTGCCCTCTAGGAAGGCTAAATTTGGATAAATGCAAATGGTTCCAAATAGTGAGACAAACAAAAATAAGCATGTACATATATACAAACAAATACACCATAATAGATTCCCCAGCTAGCTACAAGATGGGCAAATACCCTAGGAGTACCACAGAGGGAAGGAGGGTGGTACCCTGACTGCAGATGCATGCCTATCGGACATCTACATTTATGGTAGGTACAAAACTGTACTATGTCCTTCAAGGATGCATCTGCAGCCCTTTACAAATGGGTAGAATACCATAGCCAAACTGGGGAGGAGGAGAAATAAAAAGGGTAGTTAAGATCCCTTGCAAAACAGCAGTGGCAAAACCTGCTGGGATCTGGAGTATAAAGGTAAATTATACTGCTTGCCAATTGTTTGCACGGAGCTCCAAGTAGCAGCCTCTAAAATGTCTTTGGTAGCCACCCTAAAAAAGCTGTGGTAGTGGCTGTAGCCCTTGTAGAGTGAGGCCTGATGTTTTCTGGATTTTTCCCATGGTAGGAGTAACAAAATCTAATGCAATTTCCTATCCATTTGAGATTGTCTGTTTTGAAATTGCTTTTCCTTCCATTCCTGTTGCATATGCTACCAGTAGCTGGTCAGTTTTTCTATTGCCCTTGGTCCTGTCCAGGTAGTACGTAATTGTTTTTACATCCAAGGTATAACAGTCTTTCCCCCTGTTCTGTGGGTTGGGGAAGAATGTAGGTAGGTGGATAGCTTGGTTTAAAGATACCCTGGAGACCACCTTAGGCATAAAGTAGGATTTGTTCTCATGGACACTCTATCTTGATGGAAGATCAGGAAGGGTGTACTGCCATTAATGCCTGTAGCTCAGATACCCTTCTTGCTGAAGTGATTGCAAGCAGGAAAGCAGTTTTCCATGATAAGTATTGTAATTCTGCTGTTGCTGCTGGTTCAAAAGGGGGTGTCAACTTTTCTAGCACAAAGTTCAAGTCCCATGCTGGCAATTTGGGTTCCTGGGGTTTTACATTTTTTAAATTTCCCCTCAGAAACTGCCTGAGCAGAGGATGGGAAAACGGAGGATCCAAGTTGTATTCTGCTGAAATAGCTGATGCATGAATCTTAATGGAAGAATAGGACAGGTTTGGAAGAGCTCTGCCAAGTATTCCAGGATGTTGGCTATGTTTACCAGTGACACATTTTCCCTTTGCAGTACTCCAAATGAAATCTTTTCCATTTTGCTGAATAATTTTTCTTGTTGAGGGTTCGAGCCTCCAAGATAATGTCTTTAACCCTTTGGGATAAATTTGGGTTATTTGGTCTTTTTGTTCCAGGCAGTAGCTGCAGGGTTTTTAGGTTTGGATGCAGATGTTTTAGTTGTTCTGTGTTAACAGTAAAACCAGGGTAAAAGGGCCCTATTTGTTCCCGACATGCTCCTCAGTAATGGGTACCAATGTTGCCCTTTGGGCCCGTCTGGAGCTATCAGGATGATCCTTGGGTTCCCCTTTTATCTTCAAAGCACCTTGTGCATCAAAGGAAGTGGTGGAATGCATATGCTGTCAGGTTTTTTCCCAAATGAAAGATAAAAGTCCACCTTCCAAGCAAGGGGGGGGGTGGCCCGTTGGTGATTGTGGGGGTGCAAAAAGTCTATTTCGGGGCCCCATTTTTTTGTAATGGTTTTGAAGATGTCCGGATGCAGCATCCATTCGTGGGGATCCGTGGTAGTTCTGCTTAATATTTTTTTTTTTCCCTTTTCTTTTTGAATTTGGTTTTCCCCACCCAAAAAATTTTTTTTTTTCCCCTTTTTTTTTTAAAAACCTTTGGAAATTTTAAAAGCCTTTTTTAACATTTCCAAGGAGGTCCCAGTTGCCATCCGGCATTTAAGAGGGA
>NW_025055398.1:0-8216 GCF_019279795.1 Protopterus annectens
TTGTGTACGGGTATAGAGGCTGCTGACCTATACATCTGCATTACATACTGTTGAGTTGTCTGGTATGCTTGTGGGCCGGTCCTGTCATTACTATTGTGTACTACTAGAAGGCCTCGAAGCCTGGACAGCATGTATGTGTCAACCTTACCAGACTTCACTGTCTCAAGTATACCTGTTTCACAGTTGCATTACACTGTTCATATGGATGTCGTGGTGTCCTAAATGGCACTATGACATGGCATACACAACTTTGTCATAGTACACAAAATATAGCTGTCACAATCATTTTATGGGCACCTGTGTGTTGTTGTGTGTTATACCCTTTGATATCTCTGTGTGGGTATTTGTTGCGCATTCTATGAATGTCATTAAGATATGGGTGGCTCATACAGTCTCCAGTTGATGTTAAGGTATTTGACTGTAGGAATGTAATATGACACTGTCAAATTGGCCATTGTAGCACATACTACATATGTATCATTACTGCATGTATCTCTGTGTTTGCATGTGTACTTACACACACACACACACACACACACACATATATATATATATATATATATACATATAACCCTATATATATATATATATATATTATTGTATATAAATATCTCTCTCTCTCTCTCTCTCTCTCTATATATATATATATATATATATATATATATATACCTGTATCTGCATATATCTGTCTGTGTATATGTACTCTCTAGGGATAACTTGGCTGCCAGTGTTGTTATTGCAATCCTGGTAATGAGTATCTGCAACACTTGTTACTGTATTGGCAGGGGGGACAATGCTATGGCTGGGGGGAGTATACCTATTTGTACCAGATGTATTTTGTGTAGGGCCTCTCAACCCTATTAACATTGCATGAGGACATATATGATTTTGTTATATCCCCATTGTTATCACTAGATGTCTGTCCGTATACACCTATATATGTGGATGTATATATCTGCTGACATATACATGATCTGCTGTATATATTTACACATGTAAATGTAGACATATATATCCATAGATGTAGGCATTTGCATGTATATATGTTTATATATATATATATATATATAGATATATATATATATATATATATATACATATATCAATATGTTGTACCTATTTAGACATTAATATATTTACTCCCACACATACATCTATATGTTGCAATACATTCCCTGTACTGTTGAATGACTGGGCTGGATGATATGTTTGTGGAAACATCAGGGTTATGTACATCTGCCATGGTATAGTGGGAAATCACTTTGTGTATGGTGTGCAGTGTCCTGGGTACGAGCCTTGCAGAGGCGGTTTATTTTGTTGCTGGCCAGAACACTCCAGATTACCCCCACGCTAGCCTCATTAAAAGGAATGGAAAAAAGGGTTGCTAGAAAAGTGGTGAAAAAGGGGCACAAAGAGGGTAAGACAGTAGGGGAAATAGTTGGGCATGTGTAGGAAGGGTGTAGGAAAGGTCCATAGCTGCCCATTTCTGCTGCAGCAACAGCTGTGCATAAACACTGCAGTTGGAGGTAGATGTGGACCCTCAAATCCCTGGGAGAGGGGTGAGGACAACATAAATGCATTATGATGCCAATTAGACCGGATTACATGTGTCCAGTGGACATGTGTGCAGAATGGACAGCCATGTATGGGGTGAGATTGTTTCGTGGGAACATATTGCCCTTCCATTATCTTTTCAGGTGGGAGTGGGATGTTGGGGAGGGGCTGTAGTTATATTTGGGGAGGGAGGATGGGAAGGTTACCAGACATGACACACAAGACGCATACAGGGGCGGTATATGGCACATATGGGGGGGTGAACACCTTGATGGGGAGGGGTGTTGGGATATCGGAACCCCACAAGCCCGCTAGTGGTAACAGTGGGACTGAGGTTACCACCTGTGGGCGGTCACCACAGTGCCATACTCCTGTGAAATATGACTGCAGACCATCCTCCTGCTGACACATGTACACCTGCAACACAAATGGATAACATTATGGAGATAACAATCACTGGGACAACAACAGACCTGTAAAACAAGGACTCACTACCTTCAGTTCAACAACAGCATGCATTCCCCCCCTCGGAGTTCTTCTCTTGTTTATATGGTCTTAAAGTGGGACAGTCTGGCCAAAAATGTCCTACATCCCCACAGCTGATATAGGGTGGCTCATAAATGGCCCTTCCCCACACAAGTGCAAAATATGTCATGGTAGTCCCTACCGAAATGCTTTTAAGTATGACAAATATAACATTTAGTGGGTTAGCCCCTGTAATGCACCACACCCCTCTAACTTTTAACAGTTATTAAACTATTTAAATGGCACAAATGATTATCAGTAACATGCAGATCAACAGAAAATTCCCAGCCCCAAGTCCACAAGAGCATTTTGTAATGTTTTATGAACTTTAATAGACCATGGCGCAAGTAACTTCAAAGCAGTTTGAATATGAGTCTGTTAAAGCTTCGGTCTTAGAAAATAAAACTCTACCAACTTCTTATTGACTGCAGTCAAAGCTTGAAAAGAAAAGTTCTTCCAAAGGGTAGCTGTATGAAGAGTCCAGTTTACATAAACAGAAATCATACTTTGAAGCACTTTCTATGGAAATTTTTATACAGGCCTATTACAAGCAAATGAATGCTGTAATCTGCACATGCTTAAAACTCAAACAAAATAAGTTACTCCTAAAAAAAAAACTGTCCAGTCAATGGTGCTATAGCTCCAAGAAAATAAAGAGGCGACATTTATGTGCTACTGAATCAAGTGAAGAATTGAAGTCCCATTGTTGCTACTAGCACAGATACAAATGATGCTCAGGTGAAGTCTCTGCCATGGCTGTTTCTCACAGGTCTCTAAACACAAGGAACAGCAGAGTGAATCCAGCTGTTGTATACATCCTTCCTGTAAAGATTGTTTCATCTCAGGTTCCTTTTCTCATGTTCCAGTCTAGCCATTAGTTCAGCACACAGAATTAGAAACTGTAGCTTGACACAGATACATCCATTACCTTTTGCAGCATTTCAGTCTCCAAACCAGCTTAACTTCACTTAGGATCATAGGAAGTTACTAGGCTATTGGCCCTTACAAGCCTAGCCAAGAATTTAGCCTATGTTCCAACAAGTGAGCACCCCATGCCACTGTCAAGCAAGGACACAGATGGAATCCCAGTGGTGTATTTTCTGTTCCCCATCCACTTATCCAGGTTATGCTTAAAAGGTTTAATGAGGTACTCTGCTTTACATGGAGAGGGAGTCTATTACACAAAAGGGGGAGTCTCTGGGACACAAATCTGTCCCTCCAACAAGTCCTATTGATGTCACAGACCAGGATGAGGTCACACGTGAGGGTTACTCGAGTGGAGCTTGACTTGCGTATATGCAGCAGTCCCATCAGGGTGGGGTCTGAGATTGCTTTGTATGCCAGACAGAGGCCACCTCTGAGGAGTCTGTAGGAGACTGAGTAAAGGGACAGGGCTTTTACCGTATCTGTGTAGGGTAGATGTTTCAGGCCCTGGATTCTCCGGGTGAGGAACCTCTGTGGTCTCTCCAGCTGCTGCATGTGCTGTGTGAGGTACATGCCAAAAGGGGTATTGAACTCAATAATGGGTCTTATAAGGGAAGAATAAAGGGATGTTATGACCACCTTGTCCCTGGATGAGATACCCTTACTAATGAGGTGGGCTATGTAGAAAACTTTCCATACAATGGAGGCAATATGGTGGTCAAAAGTCAGTTTGCTATCAACCTGGGTGCCCAAGTCCCTCATGACTGATTGTGTGCTTATTGCCTTATTATCAATTTGATAATTTGTGAGGACATTATTTTTTCCAAAAGGGATGATGATGTATTTTTTGGCATTCAGTTTGAGGCCATGTTTCTGGCACCAGTCACATTAACAGAACTTGCTGGTGGGATACATTTGTGTCCAAAAACTCTTCCATCTGTGGAATAGGCTCCCTCTCCATGTCAAGGAGAGTACCTCACTAGCCCTCTTTAACAGGAACCTGGATCACTGGTTGGGAAACAGAAAATACATCCCTGGGATCCCACCTGTGCCCCTGCTGGGCAGGGTAAACAGGTGCTGACTTTGTGGGAACATGGATGTAATTCTTGGCTAGGCTTATAAGGGCCTCTGGGCCAGTAGCTTAGTATCGTCCTACGAACTTGTGTGTGTTTGTGTCTATATATGTATGTGTGTGTGTGTGTGTGTGTGTGTGTGTGTGTGTGTGTGTGTGTGTGTGTGTGTGTGTGTGTGTGTGTGTGTGTAAATGTGAATATGGGTTTGTGTGTGTATTTGTAGGGAGTGTGGTAGGTTAATACTTTTACTGTTGAGAGCTTCTATCCATAAGTGATATAGAGGCCAGGCTGTTTACAATTTCCCATAAAATTGTCAAGGTTTTGTTTCAACATGGTTGTGGAGCCTATTCCAATGTGCAGGGACCCTTTGGGACACATATTTGTCTATTCAGTAAGTTCTGCTTATGTCACAAAAGAAGTTCAGATCCTCGGATCTAGTGTTTCCTTTGCTGTATGCTTTGCACATGTGCAACAGATCCAACAAGGCTGGGTAAAATGCAAGGCTTGTCTGGGATATGAACCTGGCATCTCTCACACCCAAAGTGAGAATAATACCTCAAGTCCTCCTTGGACATGTGACCCATCTATGACTGTCATTGTACCAAGCAGCCCGACATTGATTTAGTAAACCATTTTCTTCACCGTTTCCATTTATCATCAGCTTCGGACTTGTGGAGAATGATGTTATCCAGCAGCCATTTTCTGTCCCTTGGCAGGATACAGAACCTGCATCTTCCCCTCAGTTGCATACCATTTTGTAATAGGCCACCATTCTGGACATTGAAAGTTTTCACTTTTTGGGTGTTAATATGTTGTGCAGTAGTTTGCAGACACTGCTTAATTGCTGCTGACAGACTATTTATTTCATGTTGCAAACCTTCTTAATTTAGGTGACTCTGGAATGCAAAGCAGTATTGACCAAATATTTTGTATGCATGATTTTACTCAACTACTAGGTCACAGCTACAGTCATCACACAGTCTAGTTCAGAATGCCTTGATTATTATAGAAGATTGATTTTTTATATAATTTGCCATGTACTAGTGAGGGACAGTGACCATACAGTCATCTGCATGAATCCTCGTAAAATACGATCTTTTGCAAAGTATTCTGATGTAGTCAGTCTGTATCAGCATTGCCCATATACAAGGCTTTAAACTTTTGTTGTCAGCTTCCATCTCAGTCTCCACACACAGTTCCCGATTTGTATGAATTACATCATTACCTACATTTTCACTAACATTGTATAATTGCTATAAGGACTTTTATGAAATGTTACACTATGTGGTAATGAAAATTACTGTATCTGAGTTTTTAAGAGATGTACTATAAATGTGGTCTCATTATTCTTAGCCTAGTGTTGAGGAGTTCCTTAATCACTTGAATCTTCTATTTAAACAAAACTCCTTTTGCAAAGACAATACCACAGCAGGTGTGAAGGCAGGTAAAAAACTTCTCAATTCATCTCAGTGAGATACTGAAAAGAGGTGAAAATGTTCCCATTCACATTAACGAGGTGGTGGAGGCAGAGATTCATTCCTCAGGTCTGACGGATTCCTATTCTATCAATACTTCACATTTAAGTGGCACAGAAGCCATTATTGGTGGGGTATGGCTGTGTAGGAGGTATGGCATGCTTTGACCTTCCTACAGGATTTTTGTCTCAGGTCAGAACACACAGTGTGGAAGTTGGAAGAGACTTTCTTGTAATCTTTTCTCTTGTAAAAGAAGAGACAGTACTGTTGAGTGATGCCTTGTTACATGGATATCAACCACGTGGCTAATTTTTTGAAGGAATTATTTTGAAATTGTCGTCTTTGTAGAGGAAGACTACTACCACTACTACCAGAAGACTGTGTGAACCATAAATACAACAGATAGGTGCTGGGTATTACAGGTAAGTAAGTGCAACTTTTTATTTTTGACAGCTTGTAAGGCAGTGATAAGTCAGTGGCTTCAGTTCCTGTTCTGTGAGTGCATGGTGAGGAATAAATGGGTACAATTATGTATTTTGTGTACTTGTGCTGTATTTTTTTTTTACTACACACTAATGTGCTGTGACATTTTATTTATTTCAAAAGTTTCCTATTTTAACTTTGCTGTGGGTGTGTGGGTGGTTACTTACACCTGGATGGGAACAGCCACCATTTTGATTTATTTTTACTTCAATTTTGTTTGTTTTAACGTAAAACATCATGGCTGGTCAGTTTGTTTCTTCATGAGATGGATTTAGCCAACTATGTGCTTGTATATGCATGTATGCATTTATACTTTGTGTACTGTTAGGTTAGTCCAGTCTGGTTTGAGGTTAAAGGTCCAGGAATGCGAGTCTTTAACTGTGAATGCCTGATAAGGATTTCCGCACATATGCTCTACAGTTGTACGCATTCAGGTTCTTAGTGGCATTTGTCCCAATTAGCCTAGTTAGGTACACCTTTCACAGTGGTCCATGATGGGAATACTTAGTGTCTCAAAGCTTATCAAACACTTGGCTTGCTTGATACAGACAGCATGCAGTCACAATCAGCCATGCAGTGGAAGACATGTTTGTATTGATTCATGGGATTTTCTCATAAGGATGGACATCATTGGTTTTGACAAACAGTATGTATTTATTACCATAGATGTAAAGGACTTGTATTGTGTCATCCCACATAATATTGGGGAAGAATGGTTTTGTGACTATCTGCATTCTAAGGGCTTGGAGCAAGATCAAATAAATACATACTAACAGCTTCTAGATATGGTACTTAGTTCAAACTACAGTATTTTTGATAAAGAAATAAATTGTCAAAAAGAAGGGGTAGCCATGGAATCAGCATGCGGTGGACTCTACGCAAACATTGTCATGTTAGAATGGGGAAAACATTTTTTTTTATTTTCAATCATGTTTTTTTCCCCATTGTAGCATGTATGTCCATTTTTGGATGACATTTTTATTTTGTGGAAGGGGCCCAATGAAACAATTAGTAAATTTCTTGAATACATTAATACTACATCATCTTTCCTAAGATTTACGCATTCTATGAGTGGAGAGGAAATATATTTAGATGTACTAGTTAAGAAGGACTTCGCAAATTGTAGATTTCTCAAATTTATCGTAAAGTCACATACTCTAATTTGTTCCGACATTTTACAAGCAGTCACCCATATATACAGAAGAGAGCGGTGGTGAAGGGGCAGTTTGTGAGGGCTGCCTGCACGTTAACTTTATGGGAAGCCTTTTTAGAAGAATGTGATACTTATCTAACATGTTTCTAGCGAGGGGCTACCCACCCAGTATGGTAAAAGAACCAGGTGATGAAGTCATCCAAAAACATGCCTCTGGCTTTTACTACACTATTTTGCAGGACAGAACTATGAACCAACTAGTTCACAGCCCAGGAATCAATATGAATTCAGTACATGAAGTATCACAAACAGAAACGGTAAGTAACAGAATAGATAATGTTAACAATCAGAATACAGTATGCAAATTCCCTAATGTTTTTATTTCTGCATTTAATGCAAAGGATACGTAGCATTATAATTAAGAAATGGGAGTTCATTAGGAGGGAAAATGATCTAAGGAAGATTTCGGGAGATAAGGCCCTTTTTATATACAAAATTGGGTTTAAGTTTAAATCTATTTTTGAAAGAGCCCAACCCTTGGAACAAATAGGAGGTATGATCATGTGTGGAGCATGTGCCTTTTGTAGACATGTTTTGGAGAAGAGGAATGTTACTATTAATAATAAGCATATTAGGATTTATGGCAAACCTAACTGGAATTCTTCAAAGGTAGTATATTGTGCTATTTTCTCGGTTTGCCTATGCTTTTATGTGGGCAAGACCGAGTGTAAGTAAAACCATAGAATGGCTGAAAATTTCAGTGACATTCGCCTTGATAAAGATATGAATGCACTGGCAAAACACAGCTTTCAGAACCAGGGACAAATATTCAAGTTTATTGTTCTGCAAATACTGAGGACATCTGAGAGGGGAGGGGTGTGGCCCTTATATTTGGAAAGAGCAGAGCTTATGTGGCAAGTACATTAAAATGCCAGGTTTTGGCCTGGATTAAATGTAATGCTAGATCACTATCAGAGTGTCTTTTTACAAACTCAAAGCCTTACAAAGATAAATACATTTAGGAAATTA
>NW_025055399.1:0-10015 GCF_019279795.1 Protopterus annectens
CAAATTTTTTAAAAAAAGGAAAAATTAAGGAAAACAATCCAAATCCTCACCCCCGGGAAAATCCCAGGCCCCAAAAAATGCCCTAAAAGGAAAAAAGTACTTTCACACCCTAAGGGGGAAAAAAACACCTTGGCAAAATTGTTATTTTAAAAAAAGGCCCCAAAAAAAAAAATTTTAAATTAAAAAGGCACTTTCTTCCACACCTTACCAGTAAAGAGGAATGCCAAACCTACCTCCAAATCAAAACAGAAGCTCTAAACAATAGCTCAATTACAAAGATGAGAGCTGTGGAAGAGTCACCAACAGAACAGGGAAGTTCTACTCCAGACTCTTCCTAGTACCAAGAAAGAAAAGTTGGAGACCTATTCTCGACCTGTCCTAAACCAAATTTATCATTGTTCCAAAATTCAAAATGCTGACCCTACAGCAACTTCCCATGCTGGGCAAGGAGTGTTGGCTGGTAACTCTAGATCTCAAGGAGGCATACCTGCACGTCCCCATCGACCAAATTGCAGAAGATACCTCAGATTTCTTGCAGGATCAGAGCATTATCAATTCTCAGCATTGCCCTTTGGCTTATCTACTGCCCAGAGTATTCACAAAATGCCTGGCATCAGTAATCTCATTGCAGGCTGGGAATCCAAATTTATCCATACCTGGCGACTGCCTGATACAAGCGGACAACAAAAGCAAGCTGACAAAGACTTACAAAGAGTCATTTCTTACTACAAGCCCTGGGATACACAGTCAATTTAAAAAGTCAAGACTATACCATCCCAAACAAGAACATTCTTGGGTGCAGAATTGGACACAGTAAAACAGATGGCATTCCTAACTGCAGAAAAACAAGAACAACTCCCTCTTTACTTCTTGGCATTAACAAAGCAGAACAATAACAGCAAGAAAGTACTGCAGGCCTTGGGCTTCATGGCATCTGCATAATCTTTGGGCCCCATGCCAGACTCATATGAGAAAACTACAGTGGTACCTAAAGAATTTATGGTCTCAACACAGGCACAGCTGAAACAATACCACTAATCCCATGCCTGAAACAAAGTTCCTATGGTGGGCTCAGCATGCCAGTCAAACCCAGGCTTTCCCCAAATTCAACAAGCCAAACCATCACGGGGCCTCAGACCTAGGTTGGGGCCCACATGCTGGACAAATGCATACAAGGATTATGGACTCCGATCAGCTGCACCTGCACATAAATCAAAGAAATGCTGGCAGTAAAACTAGCAATCCAGAATTTCAGACCATTCCTCAAAGAAGGCCATTGATGATAAGGACAGACAACACCACAGTCATGTGGTACATCAACAAACAGGGAGGCACTCATTCATACCCCTATGCAGAATGACTCTGGACCTATGGAATATGGCTCTGAGCTACAACATTCAGTTACAGGCAATATTTGTACCGGAAAAGAAACATCTAGCAGACATGTTAAGCAGAACTACCTCGGATGCTCACGAATGGATGCTACACCGGACATCTTCAAGGCCATCACAAGAAATGGGGAATGCCACAAATAGACTATTGCATCCCCACTCAATCACCAGCTCAAGAAATTCTGCACAAGGACATAAATTGCATGGAAGGTGGACTCTCTATCCTTCAGTTGGAAAAGGGCCCGACAGCATATGCATTTCCACCTCTTCCTTTGATGCACAAGGTACTACTGAAAATCAAGAGGCGTCAAGGATAATTCTGATAGCTCCAAATTGGCCAAGACAACACTGGTACCCCTTGCTGAGGAGCATGTCTCGGGAACGTGGACTACCCTGATGCCTTTGATGTTAACTCAGACTACAACATCATGCATCCAAACTAAAACTCTGCACTGACTGCTGGAACATTACATAACAGCAACTAACAGATTTATCCCAAAGGGTTAAAGACATTATCCTTGAGCCCGACCTTCAACAAGAAGGAACTATGCAGGAAAATGGAAAAAGGTTTGTCATTTGGAGACTGAAAGAGGAAAAGATGTGTCAAATAGATATTGCCAACATCCTGGAGCATTCGGCTGAGCTTCTCCCTACAGGCCTGTCCTATGCCTCCATCAAGGCACATGCATCAGCTATTTCAGCAGAATACAGCTTGATCCCCTGTCTTTTACATCCTCTACTCAGGCAGTTCCCCAGAGAATCAAGAATGTAAAACCTCCTAGGAAACCACCATTACCAGCATGGGACTTGAACTTTGTGCTAGAAAAATTGACACTCCCTCCATTGAACCAGCAGCAACAGCAGATCTTCAACACCTATCATGGAAAACTGCTTTCCTACTGGCAATTACTTCAGCAAGAAGGGTTTGAACTACAGGCCTTAATGGCAGTACAACCCTTCCTAATCTTCCATCAAGATAGAGTGTCCATGAGAACTAATCCTACATTTATGCCTAAGGTGGTATCCAGAGTGTCTTTAAACCAGGCAATCCACCTACCTACCTTCTTTCCCAATCCACAGAACAGGGGAAAGACTGCTGCATACCTTGGATGTACATAGACAGTTCGCTACTACCTGGACAGAACCAAGGCAATAGAAAAACTGACCAGCTTCTGTAGCCTATGCAACAGGAAGGGAAGGAAAAGCAATTTCAAACAGACAATCTCAAATGGTAGGAAACATAAGATCTGATTAAGGAAATTAAGTGTACCCAATAAGCCACTACCCAGCTTTCTTCAGGTCTAAAAAATCTACTTGGTTCATACATTTTCGTTAAATTAAACAGATCCAATTTCCACCAAGGGATCCTAACTACACCAAATTTTTTACATTATTCTAAAGGACTGCTCACCCGAAGGAATTACATTTTGTTAAACCCAAAAAGGAAAACCCGGGGGTTATCTAAAAGAAAAATGTCAATAATGCTTTTTTAAAGATTTGGAGAGTTCTAAAAAAGGTTCATTTAAAACAATGTATTACAGCTTTTAAGACATGTTCTTCTTTACATCTTATCTATAGTACTAGAGGAATCATGTGTAATTTCAACATGCAACCCTTCCATGGACTTAATTTCTTTTGACCTCAATCTTAAAAGTACCAGAATCTTCAATATCATGATAACTGTTACATGGGGAAACTACTTACCCAGACTACAGGTTAATGCAGTAACACTTCTAACTTCCATCAAGTAGCTTGTTGAAAACTACTTTATGCAAAGGTGGATTAGTTTTTAAACTACAACCCTACCTTTCCCTCCTTTTAAGCTAGGGTTAAAAGGCTTCCTTGTGTATGCTTCCTGGTATGATTAACATATATAGACAAATACCATTCTACCATACGGAGTCGGGGGAAAAGAACCAAGAGCATTACAAGGGAATTTTTAATATTTGTTACCCTTTAAACTAAAGCATCCGAATAAAATTCTACAAGGGTAGCCTCCAAGTTTTTAAGGCTTAGAAACATTTAAAAACTACGGCCTTGTGTACTTGCCAATTTAGGTTACTTATCTTTCCCCCAAAAGTTATCTGTTCCAAGCCATCTCACTAAAATCTAATTTCTCTTTAAGGTATGTATTTAACCATTGTTTGATACAATCTCTTACCAGGATTAACATTATTTTCCTTCCATTTAATTTCCACTGGATAAATTCTAGTCAAGAACCCTCTTTCCCCTTTGGGTTTTTGTATATTTTCAATTGTTGTAAACTCTAAGTTTTTTATAATGTCTAAAATTTCATTGTGTCCTTTAAAAAATTGCATTTTCAAATAACTCTAGGGGCTGCAAAAGCAAAACCTGATAAATACTATTCCAATATAAAAGTCCTCAAGTTAATGAAGTGCGAATACGTTCCAGACCAATTAATCCCCCGCAAAGGGACCTGGAGAAAGGAAACATTTGTTACTGCAGATTTACCTTTTCCCTTAATTTTGGTAGTCAAAGTCTTTTGTTCTATGGTGCAGGACAACATTAATTTCCATTTAGTTTCTGCCTAAGCCTTCATGGATGCATCTGCAGTCACCAAATGGGTTGTCCTGTCATCAGGCACCTTGGCTGATTCCCAAGTCTTCCGGCCCTGAATAACTCTTCATCCGCGTCATCTCTGTTGGTCCGTATAAAGCATCAGGCCTTCCATTTCCTGTCTTTCTTGGGTGGCGCCGAAGCAGAAGCTGTTGCAAGTCCGGTCGGTCGGATCAGATTTTTCTACGATCTACTGAAGACTTCTAAAGCTAAGTACCCGTTGGGGACTCTTTCTTGCTCAGCCGATGTCAGAAAAAGTTAATAATTGTTTAACCTGTGAAACAAATACCTCATAAAGATTTCCATTCTTACTGTCTGCCTTGTTTAGGCCCAGGGCACGTAGCAGCCTGTTAGCCTGTGCTTCTTCAACACAGCGCTTCGTCGGTTTTCAGAACAGTTTTCGGTTCTGATTTACATTATGTCAACCTCCGACTACACTTTCAAACCAGGGGAAAATTAAATTTTTTTTTTATTTCCCAAATTCCCCGGGTTTTTAGTCTTTTTGGTCCCTACATTCTGGGAATGTGGTCTATAGCTGTGAAATAAAATTTTGTCCAATATGTTGATCAACATGCTTGGCTAGAGCATTTTGATGTTGTGTTTTTTCTTAAAATGCTGGTAAATCCTCTCTAAATTTTTTTTACCAACATAGGGCCCTTTCAGCTAGCAAGGTAGACAACGGACCTAGTTTCACAATTTATCCTATGTCCAATATTGTACTTTCTTCCATTAATGAAAATGAACTACCTGTTTTCACACAAACACCTCGGGGTAAATGATTTTGTCTAGAAAAAGGGGTCATCGTTTTCATTGCTTTCAAGCAGAGCTTTTAAATTCTTCCTTTTAATTCTTCCTGGCTTATTCCCGGAACAGGGGATACTTGATCTATTTTGGCAGGAAAAATGATAATGATACCTACCAATATATAGACATAACTACACCAAGGACCCTGTTATCTTGAATTCAAAATTCATAAAGACCTTAACAACCCACCCATGAGAGCACTCATAGATGCTAGATCGTCTATGACTTACCCATGTGCATGCCTTGTGGATAAAATTTTGTCTAAGTACATTAAAACAATCCCACATATCTGTAAAGACTCCTGGGCCTTCCTTTCGGACATTAACAGACTTCAGATAGATCCAAGGTGTAACTTTCTTACTATAGATGTAGTAGATATGTATACATCTATACCCCACTTGGAAGCCACTGAATGGATAGGAAGCCTTTTGAAGGATCTAGGAGCTCTTGAAAATGAGGTTGAAATAGTAACGGAGTTGTTAGATATCATATTAACATCTAATTTCTTCACCTTTGACAAAAAATACTTTCTACAAACACAAGGCATAGCCATGGGTTCACCATGTGGTCCATCAGTAGCTAACACATTTGTAGCATATTGGGAGAAAAAAATTTATGGAACACCCCATGTATATCAACCAGGTAGTCTATTACACCAGATTCCTGGATGATATCTTTATGATTTTTAAGGGGTCAGAACAAGATGCGGAGGAACTAGTGACATACATGAACAACACAACTGTATTTTTCAAATTCACACACAAGTTTTCAACACTTAGTATAGATTATTTAGATGTCCAATTTGACAAGAACCCGGAAAAGGGTCTTTAAACTCTTCAATACACAGAAAAATTATTGTAACTCATTTCTTCACTACTCTAGCCAACATCCATATAAAAAAAACGTTCTATTATTAAAGGACAGTTGATTAGAGCTGTGAAGATGTGTACCACCTGGGAGAGTTTCAACAGTGAATGTCAACACCTTTATGACATGTTTAAAATAGAGACTACCCTGAAGGGCTCATTAATGAGTTGATAGTGGAAGTGAAGAACAAGGGGAGAATGGGTTCTATACACCACTTTTAAAAATTCAGATTAGAGAAGATAGTGAGGTGCCTCTACATGTTCCTGAAGCAGAAAACATGGACTTGCGACCCCCTCAAACTCTATTAGTGATGAAGCAGTTAATTATTCTTGTAGCTTCATCACAACATAATATGGACTTTATGAAAATAAATTCCATCATTCAAAAAATTGGTCCTTTATGCTAACAATAGATTATTACTAGAAAAGTTAGGAACAAAACCCCCTTTTTGTATACAGAAAAGGGAAGAATTTAAAAGCTCTGCTTGAAAGCAATGCAAAGATGACTCCTTTTCTAGACAAAAATACATTTACCTGGGCGGGGGGTATTGGTGGGGAGTTTTTTTTGGGGTTTTTTGGAAAAAAACAGGGGGCATAGTTCCATTTTGTAAAACCACCAAATTTAAAATTTAGAATTCCGAAAGAAACATCGAAAGTTCCCCCCTTTTCCCCCTTTTTTGGGTTTTCCCCCAATAGTAGGGGGTCTCTTAATTTTAGGTTTTTTTTTTGAATAATTTTTTTTTTTTTCCCCCTTTTTAAACGGTTTTAAAAAATTTGCTTTTAAAAAGGAAAGAAAATGGGGAAAAAAAGGGTTGGGTTTATAAGCCCGGGGAAAATGGGGGGGAATGGGCACCCGCAGGAAAGGGCTTTTAAGGGACCAAGGGTTGGGACAACAAATTTGTTAAATGAATTTTTTACACACATTTATTATAAAAATTACTTTTTGTTTTTATAAATAGGAAAACCTTTAAAAAAAAAAAGAGGGTTTTTTGATGTCCTTTGGTCTCTCGCTAAACCCTTTTTGTGTAGGAACCCCCATTAAAGTTTGAAATTTTTACCCTCACCCATTTTAAAAAACCCCCCCTTTCTTTTTGTAACAAAGCTTTAAGGGGGTCGGCGGGTGTTTTTTTAGAAGCTTCAAAGTAAGTAGTTGGGGGGTTTTCTTTAGCCGTTGAAAAAGTTTTTGTTTTAATTAAAAAATACCCCAAAAAATTTTTTTACTTTTTGTTTGGAGGGTAAGCCTTTTTGGTTTTAAAACCCCCCCTTGGGTGTTGCAGAAATTTTTTTTGAAATGAAATCCGATACACTTTCCCAAAAAAAAAATTTGGGTTTTCCTGAAACCAAAGAAAGATGCCGGTTTGGGAAAAAAAAACTTTTTTCCCCTTATTTTTAGGGCCCCCGCTCAAATTTTGAATGGCCCTGTTTATAATTAACACCATTCCCTGGTTTTGGGGGGGTACCCCCAAACCATGTCCCTTTAAGGTTCCAAAGAAAGGGCCCTACTTTTTTTTAAAACCGGGTTTTTTCCAAAAATTTGGAAAGATTTGGTTTTTTTTGAATCTCCCCCGCCCCTCGCCCCCAAAAAGAACCCCAAGGGCCCCCCCTTTTGGGGGGGCGAGTCGACCTTTTCCCGAGAGGCTTTTTCCAATTTTGAAAATTCTGATGCTGAAGAATCCATTCCAGCTCTTCCCTCAGAAGAATTCTCCTTTGAAACCTTGCATGCCATAGAGCAGTTCCAATGGCAGCAACATTCTCAGATTGAAAAGACTTAGGACCTTTCTACACCTTCCACAACACAGGCCTTAGCTATACCTCCTGTTCTTTCTGTGGTGATGCTTTATGATGTCTGCTCTGCTAGATTTTCCCAGCCCTGCCAAACCAGACAGATTTTACAGGGTGCCTGACACTCATCACCATTTACAAGGCCCCTTGCAGACCCAGAAACTTATCCCAGGGTCCCAAGGCAGTGCCCCATCAAAACCCTATTCCTTCTGAAAGGGGAAACAAGGCATTAGACAGATGGGGTAAAAAGTTCACTTCAGCTATCTCTCAGCTAGAGCTTTAAACTGCAGTTTCAATGAACAATACCAAGAGTTTATGCTTGATCAGTTAACTAAAAATTAACCACTGATGACTGATAAAATATGTATTAGAAATGGTAAATAAATACAACAGGTTAGTAACCATTCCTTAAAATGTGGCTATGATGCACTGGAGGCTTCATTTAGATCAGCCATGACTGGCACAGTGATAAGAAGGCATGCATGGCTAAGACAAACTCTACGGGTCATGTTAAAGCTAAATTGTTAGATGCTCCTATGGATAAGACAAGTTTGTTTGGCCTGCCCCGCAGGTTATGAAAATGGAAGAAAAGGCAAAATCTGTTCAAACTGTTAAAGATTTCTTCAGGTTCAACCCCAAGGTTTAGCAGGAACTGGCCTGCCAAAATTGGTCCTTTCCTGACTCCACAAGTCAAAGGGGCAGGAATAGGCGTTCCAGAGGCAGAAACCAACCAGAGGAGGGGCCCACAGAGGGGGGACAGTGGCAAGGTAACAACAGAGGGGCACAGCCACTGCCACTTTCCCAAAACAAACCACAGTGACTTACTCTAAAACCCACCAGGGAACAAATAGCAGCCCCACTAGGCGGAAAATTAACTTTTTTTTCAAGCCACCATATAACAAAAAACAAGTGGATTTTCAAAAATCAAGGCTATTCCCCTTCCACACTTTTCCAGTCAAAGAGGAATGCCAAATCTACCTCCAAATCAAAAAAAAGAAGCTTACAACAGATAATGGAGTTAGCAAACATGGGGCTGTGGAAAAAATGCCACAGCAGAACAAAGGGAAATTCTCCAGACTTTCCTAGTTCCAAGAAAGGAAAAAGTTGGGGACCAAATTTTCGACCTGTCCACCTTTACATACATCATTGTCCCAAAATTCAAAATGCTGACCCTACAGCAACTTCTTCCCATGCTGGGCAAGGGTGTTGGCTGGTAACTCTAGATCTCAAGGAGGCATACCTGCCCTCCCTTGACCAATCTGCAGAAGATACCTCAGATTTCTTGCAGGATCAGAGCACTATCAATTCTCAGCATTGCCCCTTTTGGGTTATTCTAGAGTATTCACAAAATGCCTGGCATCAGTAATCATACCCGAACAGGAATTCAAATTTACCCATACCTGGGGGCTGCCTGCCCAAAGGGGCAACAAAAGCAAACCGACAACAGATTTCAAAGGTCATTTACTTGCTACAAGCACTGGGATACACAGTCAATTTACAAAAGTCAAGGCTGATACCATCCCAAACAAGGACATTCTTAGGGGGAAATTTGGGCACAGTAACAAATGGCATTCCTAACTACAGAAAAACAAAAGAACTCCCCCTTTATTCTTGGCACTAACAAAAAATGAACAAATTAACAGCAAGAAAAGTTCTGCAGGCCTTGGGCTTCATGGCATCATGCATAATTTGGTTCCATATGCCAGACTACAAAGAGAAAACTACAGTGGTACCTGAAATTTTTGGTCCCAACACAGGCCCCCTAGAAACAAAAACCCACTAATTTCTTTAAAAAAGGAGTTCCCATGGTGGGCCAGGCATCAAACCCAGGCCTTCCCCTTTTACAGATGTCAAGCAAGCCAGACCATTACAACAGATGCTTCAGACCTAGGATGGGGGCCCACATGCTGGACAAAGGGGCAAGGATTGTGGACTCAGGATCAACTTCACCTGCACATCAACCTAAAAAAAATGCTGGCGTAAAACTGGCAAACCAAAAATTCAGACCATTTCTCAAAAAGGCCAGCTGTTGAAAAGGGCAGACAACACCACAGTCATGTGGTACATCAACAAACAGGGGGGCACTCATTCATACCCTATGCAGAATGACTTTGGAACTGTGGACCCCGGCACTCAGCTACAACATCCAGTTCAGGCAAATTTGTACCAGGAAAAAAAAATACTCTAGGACATTTAAGCAGAACCACATCAGATGCTCACGAATGGCCCCGCACCGGAACCAAGAAAAAAAAATGGGGGAAAGCCCAGATAGATCTATTTGCATTCCCCACAATCACCACTCAAAAATTCTGCACAAGGACATTTAAATAGCATGGAAAGTGGATTGTCTCCTTCAGCTGGAAAGGCCTAACAGCAAAGCATTCCCCCCTCTTCCTTTATACACAAGTACTTCTAAAATCAAGGAAGAACAAGGATAATCCTGATAGCTCCAAAGGCCCAACACTGGTACCCCTACTAAGCTGTCTGAACAATATGTCCAATACCCCGATGCCTTTGATGTTTAAATCAGAAAAATACAGCACCATACATCCAAACCTAAAACTTCAACTGACTGCATGGAACATCACAAAAAAC
>NW_025055400.1:0-9270 GCF_019279795.1 Protopterus annectens
TTTAATTTTTTTAAAAATTTTAAAAATATTTTAAAACCAAAAAAAGAATTAAAAAAGGGGGCAGGAAGTGGAATCTTTAGAAAAGAATAGGAGCAAATTACATAGAAGTAATGTAAAATATGCGAACAATAACATGCCGAAAATGTTTTGGAGGAAGAATGAGGTGTAAGAAAAGACAGGAACTAAAAAATGTATGTATTGTTGCGCTGATTATATTGTATAGAAAAATATTTGCAATGTATAATGCTTGTAACTGAGAACTTGTTAATATGTAAACTTCTAAATGCTAAGTTTACTTACCAATGTCACAAGTACAGTGATTCAGCCTAAAAAGGGTGTTTTTTTTAAATAAAGTGTGTGTTTTGTTTAGTACCAGTATTGCATGAATTAGTCACTCTGTAATTTAAGGGGTAGGTAAGCTACACAGTGCAAACTAAGTGACAGCTGGTATTATTTTGCTAGCGTAACCTAAGCTCCTTTCTTGAGATGTGGTAGGAAGGCAGAGTGCTTTGAGAACCACCACCTATCTCTAAACAAATATCCATATGACTAGCAGGCTGTATTAATTGTTATAACTACCATACTTCTTTCGACTTTTCCCGGTTAGGGGTCGCTGCAGCGGAATTCCAGTTCGCTAATGATTGGCAGTAGATTTTTATGGTGCCGAGGTGCCAGCCCGACACCCAATCTTCAATGAAGGCAGGCCCATTTACGCAAGTCTTTCAAATGCCACTGTTATAACTACCACACTATAAGGTCATATTAGAGAGCACTTAACTCGGGCGGCTATTACTACTGAAGTATTTTTCAGCAATGTCTCAACAAAAAGCACTTATGAGGCTCCTACATGGGTCTCCATTAGCACCTTTTGTAGGCAGTACAAGGCTCTATATTCCTTAAGGACCTGGGCAAGATTTGCCATTGAAGTTCTGTATGGCCTTAGCATTCCCACACCCTAAGCATGTGTTATGAATTATGCTGCAGTAGTGATCATTATGGTGAACCTAAAAGATTTGTGTGAGCTTAGTCACCATAACCACCAATGTTTAAGATTAGTACTACAGTATACACTCCCTCCCAATATCCCCGGTCTGCATCTCTTTGCTTCTAGAAGGTGTACATTCTTCATGTATCTTAATTTTGTCTTAAAATCAAGGAAGATTTTTCAGCCCATCGTGTGAGTTTGAGAAACATGGTTGTTGGTGACCTACCCAGTCAGCAAATCAACAAAAGTAAAAAAGTAAATATAAACAAAAAAATAACTGAAGATGATGCAGGTGCCTCCCCCTTTTATACCGTGCTTTCTATGGGCATCTGGTATGTGGGAAGGGTGACCCTGCATGTGGATGTTTGAAAGTTGGGCTAGCTCATTGGACATTATCATGCAGTATAATCAAGTGTAATAAATCGTACTGTAGCAGTTGCCCTACTTGGACATCGGCAGTTAACAGTAAGTGTGCTCACACGGCTGTGCTTTCCTTAGTTTACAGAAAAGATGGATATGTGATTTTTACCAGCGACATCTATAACCTAGGCATTTTAAAGAGCCGTCTGTCTCTTGGTTTGTGATTGTATTGTGAAGGAGGTACAAAAGCAAGAATGCCTGTCTGCATTTCATCACATGGGAATTATATTGTTTGTCTTTGTACAATTATATTTTGACTAATGAACTTCCATACATGCTGGCTAGTTTATGTTCTTTAAGAAGTGACATATTTTTAGAGCATTGTATGTACTTATAGATAAATACGCAAACACACACGTGTCTAGGTAGGTATACTGTTGTAAACTGCTTGCTTAGAGATATGCATTGTGTTGCTTGGAAGCTGAAGCAGGAATTCTTTCCTGCAGAGAGCATAATTTAAATACTGATGCTTTAATCTTATGTTTGTATTATGTTTTGCATCACTTAGGAGTTTTCACAATAAAAATTCCCAAGGAGACCCCTGGACAGTATTTTGAGGGGCTGAATATGTTGACAGCTCTTTTGGCACCCAGCGGTTCTAAATCTGCAAAACCGTTAGTAGAAGAACTAGGTATGTTTTCATTATGCATGTATAATTTTACTATGACTTATTAATAAGCAATATTTTTATTGTTTTGACTTTAAAGTGATATACTAAACAATGGAGCAAATTTGTGTGATTTGTAGAATTTAACTTTTAACTGAAATATGCTTTAATGAGAAGGTGCCTCTTCCTCCAAAGCATCATCTGTCACTGCACTGCAGTGATTCAAAAGCCTTCCTTTCCTGACAAACCATGTGCTGTCTGACTATCCACCTGTTCCCAGCCATATTCCTCTTTCTCTTCACCTTTCTGTTTCCCTTCCTATTTGGCTTTGATTCACCCAGTATTCTTGGGTTCTGTCATTCATTTGTCAGGTGTACTTCATGGTGTGGATTTCCCGTCCTCCTTTTATGGGCATTCCTCAGCCTTCTATGGAACAGCTTCTGTTTTTCCTCAGAGGTTCTTCGAGATCTCTTGTCTCAGGGTACTATTCAAGAGGTGCCTGTGTCCCAAAGGGGAAAGGGGTTTTATTCAAGAATGTTTCTAGTGCCCAGAAAAGAGGGTACTTGGAGATAGATTCTATACCTCTCTCATCTAAACACTTTTCTGAAGGTGCTTTCCTTTTTGGTGTTGTCCCTTCAGATCCCGTTTCTTCTCTTGCTCCCTCAGACTTTTCTGGTGTGTCTGGATCTCAAGGATGCTTATCTCCATCCTCTTTTCAGGAAGTTTCTGCGTTTCTCTGTTGCTTCCTGGCATTTTTAGTTATGTGCTTTGCCCTTTGACCTTTCTGCTACCCCAAGGGTGTTAACAAAATGACTCGCTCCTGTGATTGCTTTTTGCAAGCTTCAAAGGATCCATATATGTCTTTACTTGGATGACCTGCTGATTCAGGCATCCTCTCCAGAGGTCCTTTTGCAAAATCTTCGTTTTAACATTTCTCTTCTTTAGAGCCTGGGGTTCACGATAAACTTAGTCTTCCCTGATTCCTTCTCAGGATCGTTTCTTTCTGGGTTGCAGGATTCAGACGGTGTCAGTGCTGGCATTCCTGTCTCCTCCAAAGGCCTTAACTCTCATTTCTTATTTTTAAACTTTTCTTCCCCTGGCCTTCATTAAGCCAGGGAGTTTCTGGGAGTTTTGGGTTTCATGGCTTCCACCATTCTGATGCTCCCTCTGGCCAAACTCCATATGAGGGAAATTCCAGTGGTTTCTGACGTCTGTGTGGCTTCAACATGTGCATCATCTAGACTTTACAGTTTCTCTTCTCTCTTGTCTCAAGAAGGAACTTCTGTGGTGGATTCAGCAGTTGTCTCTGAATCCAGGGCTCCATTTTCATCCTCCTCTTCCCCCTTAGGATTTGTTCACAGATGCTTCTGATGTGGTATGGGGATCAAAGTTTGGCTCCCTGAAGGTTCAGGGAGTGTGGTTGCCTCATTAGCAGAAGGAGCACATCAGCATCAAAGAGATGAGAGCTCTTATGCTGCCTCTTCAGGCCTTTTATCCTGTTTTCTCTCTGGGGCCTCTCAAGGTATTCACAGAAAATACCACAGTTATGGGGTATATCAACAAACAGGGAAGAATAAGGTCTTACCTTTTTTGCCGGCTGGCACTTTTGGTATGGGATCTGGCTGTCAAGTATCAAGTGACTCTTCAGGCAGTTTGTTCCTTCAGATCAGAACATTGTGGCAGACACTCTGAGCAGGTACTAAACTCAATCCCACAAATGGATGCTTTGCAGGGATGTGTTTCTGGACATTGTCCACCAGTGGGGTACTCCTCAAGTAGATCTCTTTGCCTCCCCTCTGAACAGACAACTTCCTCTGTTTTGTGCCAGAGTCCCAGGTCCTTGGGTGTAGAATATGGATGCCATTTCATTTTCTTGGAAGGGGATGTTTCTTTATGCATTCCCTCCCCTTCCTGTCATTTTGAGAGTCCTGTTCAAGAGTTAACAGTATGCTCCCAAAATCTTGTTGGTGACTCCCTTTTGGCCACAACAGCATTGGTTCCCTGTACTTCTGCATCTAGCCAAGGGCAGTCATCATAAGTTACCTCACAAGGTGGATCTGCTTACACAAGACAAGGTATCTCTCATCCATTCCCATCTGTCCACGCTTCAACTGACATTGTAGGTAATAGGGTTTTGATTTCCTTATAGACACCCTTTTTCTGAGGACATGCTGCAGGTCCTACAGGAGGCCAGGAAAATTACTACTAGGAAATCCTACTTATCTAAATAGAAGCGGTTTTCTGTTTGGTGCGTCTCCCTCGTAACCTGGACCCACTTACTGTGGTTGTTTCTTTGGTTCTCTCTTATTTGTGTGAGTTTTTCAATGCTGGTTTTGGCCTATTCTTCTGTTAAGGCCCACTTTTAACTATTTCTGCTTGTGTGCCTTTAACTCCTCCATTAGCTTCTAGATTTGAGGCTAAGCAGTTTCTTAAAGGCGTCCTTAGTATTAAACCTCACAGGAAGCCTGTTCCTCCTCCCTGGGATCTTAATTTCATTTCAGAGAAATTGACTCAGGCTCCTTTTGAGCCAGCTATTTCAGCTTCCTTGCAGCATTGTACTTGGAAGACAGTTCTTTTGTTAGTTCTTACTTCTGCCAGACGGGTGTCAGAGTTGTAAGCCCAAGCCGTTATGGCCTGTCCTCCTTTTTTTGATATTCTATGAGGACAGGGTGTCCTTGCGTACCAATCCTTTTATGCCCAGGGTGCTTAATAGGTTGTTACTTAATCAGTCTATTAATTTGCCTCCTTTTTTCCCTTCTCCGTAGTCTGACAGTGAGAGGGTGCTGCATACCTTAGACATGCATAGACACCTGAGATTTTATTTGGATAAGGCTAAAGCTATCAGAAAATCTGATCAGTTGTTTGTTTCCTTTCATCTTAGGTCTTTAGGATTGGCTGTTTACAAGCAATCTATTTCTACTTGGATTTCAAAGGCTGTTTATTTTTGTTATACTTTTCTGTAAAGGCTCATTCTACTACAGCTGTGGCTTCTTCTGGTGCTTTTTTCAAAAGCTCAGACACTAATTTTATTCTTGAAGCAGCTACCTGGACTTGTGTGCATACTTTACCAAACACTGTAAGCTGGATGGTATCTCCGGAGCTAGAGTTATTTTTGCTGATGTCATTCTTCATGGCTTCTTGGAGGGCTGTACTGTTATTTCCTCCTCCCAGGTTTCTTGCGCTTTTGCACTCTCCCATAAGTTATGAATAATGCAGCGGTGAATGTAAGGACATAGTACAGTTGTGTAAAATGTTACCATCATGGTAGATGCCCTCGTCTTCACCGCTGCAGTATTTACTCCCTCTCTGCATCTCCTTAATCTTTTGTCCTTTCTGAATGTGCAGGTTGTCTTTGGTTTTCCTTGGACTGCTCTTCCTACTGGGGCAATCAGTTTTGGGGATGGTATGCCTAATGTTACCTTTATGCCATACACTATGAGAGGAGCATTTAGGTGACATTCAGAGTACCTTAAAGCAATGGGACTATATTACCATATCGCACGCACAGAAGAGCGAACGACAGATAATCGACCCCATGTAAGTGAAAGCTTACAACGTCAAAACTTCAGAAAAGCGATTATTTTCCAATGAAAAACAATCGCTGTTCCGAAACAAAAAAAAAAACAGTAAAACATTACAGAACAAAATTTTAGCGTGGGCTACTTTACTGCCCCACCTAAAGGGCACTACATTGCCGAAAAGGCAAAGTAGCAAAAGCGGCCAAATGAATTCTTTCCCAAGGAAAGAATTTGCTGAAACGCTGTTTTGCCTTTTCGCGCTTTACTGTTCGACAAAGACACATTTGACAACCTGCGACAGCATAATAAGGAACCAAAGCAATGGTAGGCTGGCCAGACAACTGCCTTCCAAGGTAGGGAATCCCATAAGTTATGATTACTGCAGAGGTGAAGGCAAGGACATCTGCCATTATGGTAAGATTTTACACAACTGTACTTTATAAATACTGCAACGGTGAAAGCAAGGACATCTACCATTATGGTAAGATTTTGCACAACTGCACTTTCTCCAGTCTCGCCTAACATTACATTTCTTGGATTCTGGATGTGGGAGGAAACCAAGGCTATCAAAAACAAGAAACCTCTTGTGAACACGAGACAAGTATGCAGCTTCTGTACTTTTCCAAGTGGAAACTGAACTGGCGAGCCGTGTGCTTATGAGGCAGTAGAGCTGACTACAGCACCACTGTGCCATATCCACCAAGTATTGGTTGATTTTTTCTAAATGGGAAATTATGTGTTAATTTATTTAGAGCTTAAACATGTGGAAGACTGCAGGTTTTGAAGCACTGCATGGTTATATTTTATGCAAAACACAAAATAACTTGGACATAGCGTTTAACGTGAAATAAAAATCATACCTCGGGTCAGGTTAGATATGAAATTAATAAGTAACAGAAGATGGGTAAAATAAATGGTTTTCCTTTAATCAGCAGGTACAGGTTTAAAAAGAACAAAGTTTTTTGTTTTTATTAACTTCATAAACTCTACTGAAGACATTCTTTCCAGTTGTAACTAACTTCTGAGACCTTTTGTTCTTTTTTTTCATTTTGCAATTTCACCAAGGGCCTTCACTTAAGCAATAAACTCCAACATGACTCTTCCCCAGATGGGTCCTTCTTCAGGGAATAAAGCATCTAGACTATCATGGGGTTTGTTATTTCTACACCATAGGAGTGTCAGGTTGGATCTGTCATTTTGCAGCAGACTGGAGCTTTTGCTTATGTCTTAACTTCTTTCTGTTGCCATATGCTGTAGAGGTGTGCCTGATGGGGTGTGAGGTGCGCCCATCACTGAGAAATATGGTTGATGTCATCCCAACATTTCACCCTCCCTGAGCATATGCCTCCCATTAATTCTTTGTTCTGCATTGGAGATGCATTAATGAGGATGCACCCCTGCAAAATTACCCTTTCCATCCCTAGGGAGAGGCAAATAAGCAGTGGTTTACCATGCTTTTCCCTCCCTTGCCAGATCTTTCAGCACTTGGGTCACTAACTAAAACCAGTTCACCTGCACCCTCGTCAGGGCCTTTTCTCTCTCTGTTACAAAGCCTGCAGAAAACTTATTGATTTATGTCTTGTTATGCCAATTCTGGTCATTCAGTTAATCATATTATGTACTGGCACTGTGTTCATCATTCCAACTGCTGCAGTAGCCTTTAAGCTGTGTTAGAATGTTAGTGGTTTCTTTGCCCAGGAAACAATAACTGGCCAACTTCACAAAGCTCTGCCCCCCTGTAACACACAAACACATTTTCATTCTGACTGCTGAGTGGCTAGTACCAAGGAGGGAAATTAGCAATCGAATGAAAATTTCATTACTTTCTTGATGTCTCTTTAAGAATCATCAGGGGCTTCAAAGGACCAACAATTGCTAAGAGCTTCATTTCCGGCAGATAAGTCTCCATTGAAGAACCCCTCCACATGTTTATTGCTGTTATAAGAAAAAAAAAACTACTTTAATTTGTTTTCTGACTAAAAGTGGTGCACTCCCTTTAAAAAAATGCAATATTTTCATCAGTATCAATACTTTCCTGCCAAGGACCACTATTTTTAGCTGTTACTGTTATTTAACTAATTGGAGATAGGACTTTCACAGATTCATAAGCCCAGCTCTCAGGCTGTGAGGACATAATTAATTCTTAACCCCCTTGTGGTGGAATTTTCTTTTAATCCGACCATAAGCGTGATGAATTGAGGTATTTTATGGAAACAAATAGATGTTCCCCTTGAGCTAAAGAGTATGTGTCACAAATGGATATCCCTTGTTTCTCACCCATCCCACCTATACTATCAGCCTTGGATGATGAGTTGAATACTGCCTGTAATCATCCTGATACCTAGGCATCAGTCCTTAAAAAGGCAGATAAAATGTTGCTTTATGCTGAAAAGTTGACCGTCACCCCTTCAACATGCTCATGAAACTGATTTAAGGTTCTTGACTTGAAAAACTATACTCCTTGCTCTGACACCTTCAGAAAGAGTATCTGTGTTGCAAGCTCTCATGGCGAGTGAACCTTACCTCAGAGATAGGGACACATTAAGAACAAGCCCTTCTTTTATACTTAAAGGGGTTTAAGAGTTTACTTTAAATTGAGCCATCAATCTCCCAGAATTCTACCCAGAATCTAAAAGCCAAGGAGAAAGGATTCTGCATACTCTAGATATGCATAGGCAGCTTAGGTACAGTATTGATAGAACTAAGTCCTTTAGAAAAGCTGATCGCTTTTTATTTCTTATGAAGGGACAAAAATGGACATCCTGTGTCTAAACAGGCAATTTCTCAGAGGTTGTCTACAACTATTGCTTTTTATTATTACCATCATGACAAATTATATCCAGGCAATATGAAGGCACGTTCTACTAAAATATTGTTGCCTTCTTTTACGGTATACTGGAAAGGGGTCTACTCTAGAAGCATTTTAGAGGCAGCCAAAACCTGTCTTTAGTCAACTGGTTCCCTAACTGAAAGTGCTCCACGATGCCCCCCCCTCCCATACACTCTACCTGATGCCCTCATCCTGGTCTATCTACACCATCCAGATTTCTTTTTTCTTTCTTTTTCTCATGGTTTCTGTTACTCTTCAGTTCTTGCTGTATTTATTCAACACATTTCTAACTAGGCAAGACTGCTGTAGTTAACTATGTCTGAAACAACTGTATTTAGCTGGGGTTCTAGACGCTCTGAGAAGCATTCTATATTTTTGAACAACTTTTTCATCCAGTGACTGCCTGAATAAAACCATGATTAAAGGAAGAAATTCAGGCCAGCTAATCATCGGCATTTTTCCCCTGGAGCCTTTTAACACACTCTAACCAAGACTGCAATGTAATAACTGCAGTGGAAATAATTGTAATACCCAGGGATGATAATTAAGGGACAAATGGCCAAAGTCATGTATTTCATGTTGCTGCACTCTCTCTCTCTATATGTAAGTATGTATGTATGTATGTATATGTATATATATATATATATATATATATATGTGTGTGTGTGTGTGTGTGTGTGTGTGTGTGTGTGTGTGTGTGTGTGTGTGTGTGTGTGTATCTACCTCAGTAGATCAAACTTTTACTAGTTTGAACCACATATGGCCGAGACCATATGTTCGAACTCTGCATTAAAACCACATAAAACCAAAATACACAAAACTAAACATCTATAGCAGAGAGGCTACACCCCCCAACCCCCTCTTATCCTGCCCCCTTTTACTTAAATATATCAACTCCGAGATGCCTACA
>NW_025055401.1:0-7008 GCF_019279795.1 Protopterus annectens
TGACCTTACTAGAGATGGCAGTAAAAGGGGTAGTGCACTGCCCCCTCTTATTTGTGAGTACTAAGTCTAGAACATTTGAACCCTTGTGGGGCTGTAGACTAACTGTTCCAGATAATTTTGTATTAACAAAGTCCAGGAACCTCAGGATAATTGAGCTTGTCCTTGTGCATTTTTCCCACTTGATAGAAGGATACTTGAAATCTCCCATGACCAAGGTGTTTGGCTGTATAATTAATGACTCAAGCAAGTCCTGGTAGGTGGTGTACTTCTCATGGTTCATGGTGGGAGACCTGTAGCTAGGAATGATGCAGTAGGGTGTTTTACCTATAGTTATTTGGAATTGGAGTAGCTCAAGAGAGTCATACTGTTTAACCAGTTTTGAGGTGTATTTGGATTTAATAAAGATGGCTACACTTCCGCCTCTGATTCTTTCATGCTCGTTTTGAGGTCTGAATGTGCGAAAGGCATTGTATCCTTGCATGGCTGGGGTGCACTCTGCAACCTTAATCCAAGTCTTGGTGACTGCACAGACATCAGAATCTTCAAAGGTGAGCTGAGCTTCCAGGGAGTGCAGTTTCACTATCTGCAAAGGAATTCTTTTCTAACCTTTCTAAATGAACCTAGGCAAGACCACTTAAAACTCCAAAAGAACAAACATTTTAAAACAAAACAAATGCAATATAAGAAACAGATAAAAAACAGAAGCAATCAAACCTTAAATGATAAACTTCAATTCAAAATGAAATGCAGACAGAGTAAGCAATAGTCATGCAGAGAACAGCAACCAAGCCAAACAAGCAGTCCTTCATATATGTAAAACAAACAGCACCAGATTTACTAATTCTAAAGATTAAAGCCTTACCTGTGATATAAGCAGGACATGCTGGAGTGACAGGTATGTATCATAGATCCTACCCCTTATCTGTAATAGGGTCCCCATATTTGTGAAGTAGAGGCCCTCCCTAACTCAAGTCAAGTGAAATTCTGTCAACTAGATTGGTAACTGGAAATTTATCCCTGGTTTGGCACCTATGCATCTGATAGACACAGCAGCCTGTAAATGTTTCATCTTCCAAGTCTCATATTGTAAATGTTTTATCTCCCAATCCCCTGCTTCCACTACCAAGGGTACAAGAAGTTGTCAGAAATTTGAGATGAAAAATGCTTAAATAGGCCTTAGTGGTCTAGTACACACCTACAAACCTATAAACCTATGAACACTTTTTAACTTTTTTGTGTAAGAGGGGGGTGGAGGGTTGTGAAGATTTTTTAGGATGGAGGTGTGTTGTGTGTTTGTTGCAGTAGGGATTGACTATAGCAAAACAGTAAAGATAATTACATGTAAGGGCACAGCAATCTATTAAAATGTGTACAGCAGTTCTGTATGTGTTACTATAAGAGAATGTTTGTGTATATGTGTGTGTTTGTCTGCATATGTGTGTATGTATCTGTGTGTGTGTGTGTGTGTGTGTGTGTGTGTGTGTGTGTGTGTGTGTGTGTGTGTGTGTGTGTGTGTGGCTGAGCTGCTTGAGAGACATATTTTGCAGGTGTAGCTCATACCTACCAAAGTCAGTAACCTTAGTAGCTGCACTTTCTCTTATTACTGATTTATTTTCACCTGCTTGTACCACCTTGCACATATGTGCTAACCTTAAACCTGACACTGTCTTTAAACCCATCTCTACACATTACCTTACCAAAGCCTAATCACTAACAGCACCACAACACAAGTCACTCACACACACACACACACACACACGCACACACATGTACGCACACACACACAAACACACACACACACACACTCCTACCCCAATGCAGAAACTTTCAATATATCCAGAAGCTTCAGCATCAGTAAACAACCCAGACAACCTGCACACAAGTAAACTTCACACACCCCATAAAATGTTGATGTTCCCAGCATCGACATTTTTCTGCATTCAAAGTTATACTCTTTTGATAAAAATGCACATCAGTTCACTTTCTTAATAAAAGCATATTCTACAAACTGTTCTGTAAACATACCCCTGCCCAATTTTTTCCAAATTTAAAAAAACAATTAATCACTAGAGTGGTGTAAGACTCATTATTAATAAACATTAAACACCCCTGCTTAACTTGTTAAGGCTGAGTCTCTCACTAGGTGGTCAAATCTGCCTGTACTGACTGACAGCAGCATAATAAAACAGATTTGTTCCAGCCTGCTGTCTCTGCCGGTAATGTATCTCTGACTTCTTATAAACATAGAAAGCTGCTAGAATAATATGAGTTATGTTTGCCTATATTTTCTGAAGGATATGAAGTTTGAAACTCAAATGTATGTCATTATTTGGCAACTTCAATCCTAAATGATTTGTCAGAAAACCAGACATTTTATGAAGAGCAGACTAAACATATGAGGCAAAAATCTGGACAGTTGAGAGGCATGGAAGGTGAGTATAAACATAAGAAACTCATTTACACTCTGTTTCTAACAGTGCTCACTAAGTGCTTTGTGGCTTTCCAAGATGGCAAAAGCTTGTTTTCTTTTTTGTAATCAGTAGTAAATGAATCAGATAAAGTTTGGGGCAAAAAAGAGCGGCCCCGATCAAAACCCCTTTGATTTTTTTTTTTGACATGGATGCCAGAAGTTCTTGGCATCCATGCCCCTTAAAAATTATAGGTGTTGCTCATAATCCTCTTATGTGTGTGTGTGTCTGTGTGTGTGTCTTTTTCTGTGTGTGTGTGTGTGTGTGTGTGTGGGGGAGTGTGTGTGTGTGTGTGTGTGTGTGTGTGTGTGTGTGTGTGTGTGTGTGTGTGTGTGTGTGTGTGTGTGTGTGTGTGTGTGTGTGGGGGTGTGTTTTTGTGGGGTGTGTGAGTGAGTGTGTGTGTGTGTGTGTGTGTGTGTGTTTTTTAAACATGGCATAGATGCACGCTTTAAAAAAAGTTTTTTTTTGCCTCACATGTTCTTTGTAAATTGAAATTATAAAACGGTCAGTGGGATGTATATCAAAATTAATATTTACAAATTACTTCTTTGTAAACAATTAATAGCTTTCAAATAGCTTTAAAATAACGTTACTCTTCAGCACAGTATCAGTAATGTTAAATAGTATGTCATTCAGAATAGGACTGCTATAGTTAAACTATATATTCCTTATAATTCTGGCCCAGTATAATAGGTTTCGATTATATAGTTGTGGGTTCCATTTATTCACAAAAAAGTACCTAAACTACGTCCAGTATTATTAAAATGGATTGATATCGTTTTGAATAAAACCAAATAAATGTCAGTATGCAAGTGATAAGACTGGCACTTTTCTATGCCCAAAATGTGTTAACTATACAGATATTAATAATGTGCCATTATTTGTTTGACCAGATACAAATAAATAGTTAAAATTCCACTTAGATGCTGAGATTATTGTGGGTCAGTCCACACTAAGACATGAGGATGAAAGAACAGAATCAATAGCATGTAGGATGTTTTTAATGTATTAGGACAAAAATATGAGATATCCTTACCATCATGCATTGATCGTGAGTGTACAATCATATAACTTGAACAGGCAGAGTAATTTAAGCATATTTTGTATCATCTCACTACAAAACAGAAGGAAGAAAATAAGCAGTTAAGAGGTAGAATGTCCCTGAAATAAATGTCCAGACGATATAAAAAGAGAAATGGGTTTTGAGATAAGACATTGGAAAAAGAAAGTGTAGAAAGAATCAAAAAAAAAAAATCAAAAAGAATAAAACTGATGTCAGAAAGGCATCTGAGAGCAACAAAATGTGAGATTAGCACTTCTTCAGTTTTCACTCAAATAGTTGAGAGTGAGGCAATTTGTAGAGGCTGATAAAGTAGCAAAAAAGGTAACCATTTGAAATGTCAGGCCCCACTTTAATCTGTCTGATAATGCTAAGATTGTAAGGCAATAAAAATGAACTCATTCTAAGTCCAAGATAGACATTTCTTGGAATATTTCCCTTTCTCCAAGGTATAGAGATGTTAAAACTTAATATATGTGAACGTTTATGTGGTGTAAGCTTTTATCTCCACATCAGGGAGTGCAGCAGGAGTTGCCCCTTTAAGAAGTTTAAAGGAAAAGAGTCATGTTCAAAGTCTGGTCTTCTGCATGCCTTTTTGCTACTATTTTTCTGCATGTTGGTTCTCTGTATTAAACACAAAAAAAATATATAAAAATTGAATCTATTACAGCTGAAGAACCTATTATAAAAGGTGGAAGAGCATGGACAGTATGTTAGAGAAAAGGGGAAAACCCTGAAAACAACTCATATGCTCATCTTGTGCACTGAAAATATAGTGTAGCACTCTTAAATCTTAAAGTAGGAGAAAGGATTTCAGCTGGGGAAAAAGCTGACACACAAGCAAAATACAATAAAGCTACAATCTACAATCTAAAACATATATTATGCACATAGAAAAGGAACTAGTTTCACTATTTAATGAAAGTGAAATAAGTAGAGAAGTTCAAGAAAAAAATCTAGATGAAAGAAATGCAGATAATTAAAGAAATATGTACATGAAGAAATTTGGCAATAAGAAAAAGTAAATGGAAAAGAAAGGAAATTGTTTTAAATGAGCCAGTTACCTAAAGAGTATGGTTTAATTACATCTGTGAGAAAATTAAAAGGTGAAGCTAAAGAAAAAAAATTGGTGGAAAATGAATGTTCACCCTAAGAAGCAGGTGCCAAAAGATCTGTTGCCAACTTATTTAATATTTCCTTGCTGCAATAGACAAAGACTGTTAAAACAGAAACACACTGAATGGTAAAGACACTATTATTACTTGAAATTCAGTGAATAGAGGAATAGATATTGACATAATCTGTAATGAACTTACCTGATGCTAAAATAAAAGTATTTCATAGACTTTATAGGAACTTAGTAGCAATAAAAGCATATTTGGCAACATAACTGTCCACACAGGAATAAACAGCACCACATTTACGGACCCCTTACTTTGGCCAAAAAAAAAATCAATGAGTTATTAATATTTTTGTCAATTATATGAATTAAAGAACACTTCCTGGAGGCTGTTCCCGTGCTGACAGTCAATAAATTAACTCTAGAAGAGGTCAGTCTAACACACATTTAAGGTAAGTAACATAGTTAATTGGGTAGAATTAGATTTATCACCCAAGTCTGTCCCAAAGTTGTCATATTCTTAGTAAAGAAAGGATAATTTTAACTAATGTGAGAATGGAACTTTGGGAAAGGATATTCTGTAAAGTATAAAACTCATTTCAATAACTATGTCCATTTTAACATACATTAGAATATGACTTTGGTAGTCGTGACTGCAAATATGCAGCTTTAGCAATAGAGTTTTCTTTTTAAATTTCCTCTTACTCTCTCACAATCTTACAATAACTATATTTTCAAAAATGTCCTCAAATGATGATGGCTGATTTCTGGAATGTAATATTAGAGTTGGGGTAGATGTTATAGTGTTTATAAAAAGTACATCAACAAGATCAAGTCTCACTCCCTTGAAAACAGGGTCAACATTATCAACTGTATATATATGGTTATAAGGATAGGAAGTAAACATATTCCATTGAATGGCATTTGTAGATCCCCCGATCTGACAAACTTATATGATAAAACAAACTATAAACTTTATCATCTCATTAATTACAGGGAATAGAATGATAACAGGGGTTGAAATCTCCCAGTTGTAAAATGGTGTAAAATTGATACAATAAGTCATGAGGAAGATCTTTATTGCATTTTGTTGGAAAATGGCCTGAGACAAATTATGAATTATCCCTCACAGTGCAACAAAATTGTGGATGAACTGTGCATTGCAGAAGTCATTAAAGAAAGGTCTTCTGCTGTCTGTTAGGCTGTCACCATTCAGTAATAGTGGGCCCACCTATACACCCTCACACCCCCCTTATTCTGTCTCCTACATATGAAGTCCAGAATAGGAAAGAAGTACTTTCAAACATGTGTGTTTGTTTGTGTGATATATATATATATTTATATATATTTATATGTATATATATATATATATATATATATATATATATATATATATATATATTTTTATATATATATATATATATATATATATATATAAAAACTATGTATATATATATATATATATATATATATATATGACCCTTTTGTAGTGTTGTCACCTCACAGTAAGGCTGTCCCGGGTTTGATTCTCAGCTAGAGCCTCTTCTGCATGGAGATATGCGTGAATGGGCATACCTTCTTTGAAGGTTGTGCATCAGGGCTGGTAACTTCACGAAAATCAACTACCAATCATTAGCAGACCAGAGTTCAGCTGTGGTGACCCCTAACCGAAAAGCGAAAAACACAAACAAAAATATATATATATATATATATATATATATATATATATATATATATATAGATATATGGGTGTAGCAGTCTTGCACAAATACATATATATACCAACTCTGAGATTACTATGTGGGGAAAAGGGCAAATTTCCCCATGTTGGTCAATTGCCCCCTTTTCCCCTTTTTAAAAATTTCCCGTGATGTGAAACAAGTGAAATTTCCGTGTTGTCGTTTCAATCTAGTGAGATTCAGGTAAGTGGTATTTCTGTAAGTAGAAGTAGACCTATACATATAGATAGAAAGATCCATACATAAATATAGATAAAGAGATACACACACACACACACAATATATATATATATATATATATATATATATATATATATATATATGTATAAACACACACACACACACACACAGACACACACACACACACATGGTTTGACTTTTTCAATCCCGAAATACTGAAATATCAAAATTTATCCCGGGTTTGCTGAAAACTGAAAACCGAAACCCCCCCAAATTTGCAACTACCCACATACACACTCCACACACAAAAACCCCAAAATCCCCCTCTCCCCATATACCAACAAAATACACACAAACACAACAAAACAGACACATCTAACCCTACATGTAAGCAGGGGGCAAGCCCCTGCACCCCACTATTTTATATACTTACTGTGAGGG
>NW_025055402.1:0-7400 GCF_019279795.1 Protopterus annectens
CTCCCGGGTAAAAGGAAAATGGCAAAGGGGGGCCCCCAAAAATGGGTAAACCCCACCCCCCTTTTCCTTTGGTTCCAATTTTACCAACTTTGGAAATCCCAATGGCCCCCATTTGGTGGTGAATGTAATGGATGGGTGACATAGAGGGGTTGCGCTGTGTACTGTCATTGGTGGACCAACGACAGACCCTGTCAAATCTCCTTCCCAAAAATACATGTTTCATCATCACCACTATATGGCAGTGGCTTCAGGTCCCCTGCTGCCCCCCAACTCAGCACCTGTGAGAGGAAGGGCACTTTTTGGTTGCACATGCACACATGCACACATGAACCCCCGGAACACATGAGCACATGCACATCACATGAACACATGAACACATGCCACATGCACACATGCACAGGAACAATGAAACCCTCACTACAGCAACACACAACAGCAATCCCATACTCAAGTGGTTGGGTGGGTGACAGTATCAAGGCAAACAGTACACATGTCAGCATGCAGAATAAGCTTTGATCAAGTCCATGGGGGTGGTGCACCATAGTTAATGACAGTTTTGGCTTGGTGTGTGTGTCATGTTCAGTGATTGCCTACACCCTGGAACAAATGTACAAGGACACACATTTCTGTAAGTATTATGCTCTGCAATGTCCTGTGCACCCATCACTATACATACCATGGCTGCATGTTTATCGGGGCACAGGGTTTTTCCATGTCTGATTGCAGTGTCTGTGTCTGTGCAGAAAATTTGGGGACACAGGTGTAGCACATGCAGGGCTGTACACAATGAGTGTGTGTATGATGGAATACCAATCCTGAAGGCCATTGTAACTGTATGGGGTGTAGTACCATTAGCCATCATCATCATGCATCATGTGGTCACTCAACAAAGTGTGCTAGACCACCCAGCATGCTGTACCTGAACCGCAGTGCCGGGGAAGTTCACAATTACACAGCCACTTGCACAAGGGGGTGTGAGGTGCCCAATAGGGGGCATTGCCTAACATGACTGTGTTATGTGTTGAAGAGTGTTGCACAGCCCCATTAGGCCCTACCCCCCAGGTATATTTTGGGTGTGTGGGGAATGAAGTGTGACCTGGCAGCGGTGTCCAGTTACAATGTAGCATGTTGAGGTACTGGGTTTACAAACGGTTATGTTGTGTACATGTGTGTCAACTATGCCTATCCAATGTGCAGTACAGTGTTGCCATTTTTCTGATGCTCTGTGCATTGCATGTGATTGAGGCAGCTACTTTTACTGAGATGTTTAATGTCTCACAGCAAACATGCACAGCATGCATTAGGGTGGGTGTTTGTACATGGCCTACACCTCACCTATGACATGCACATTTCAATCCCTTTAAAGTTTTAACACACTCACCAGCATGTGTCGCTGCCCTGTTCACACCAGAGGGACCTACAAGAATATGACACAGTTTGTCATACAACTGTGGCATTGCTACTGTGGGGGCTAAACTACAGTAGAACAACAGGCATAGGTGTACAGATACTTTTCCCAAATATCAGTATTGCACAAATGGGCACAAACTGCAAAACACAGTACACATCTCACATATGCATAATCTAACAATACAGGTAACAGTAGTCTACAGTAGGGCATGTTACCTGCACGCCCATGTCACCATGCTGGGTGGCTCCAGCCTCCATGATGACAAAATGTGATGTTGTTGCTGCTGTAGGCCAGGAGCCACCACACTTAGGAGCAGTTCCTCCACTCTGGTGAGGGGGGATGGCCCCCCCACCACCTGTGGCAAGCTGTTGTCTATGGATATCAGCACCCCCGGACATGTCTAATTAAATCACTGCAGTGATGGCGCCTGCCTTTTCCTTATGCATGCCTATGTCATTTACCCGCGAACAAGATCTTGCCACAGTGCAGTCCGCTGGTGCTGGCTGGCCCTGGAAAACAGCAGGGTATAGTGCCCAGGCTGTGGTGGATTTCCTTTTCCCCTGTGGCTTTTGGATGGATTTTGATGAGCCATAAACCTGGAAGACAAGTAAACGATATGTGTGAGCAAGTCATGTGGCACACTTTAAATTATACAGTACAGATATCAGTTAACTGCCATATATAGCATCTGTTTGTCTGTCAGAGGATACACACATTCAATACCACATATCAGTGCTCAGCCCACAACTGGCTGACAGTGCCTGCCCACTATATAACAAACCAGTATACACCAGTACTCAGCACATGTTTGGGATCCAATGCACAACCCGGGGGTACATATCAAGCTAATGCATGAAGAAATATGTCATCCATTGCAATGTGTGAAGTACAGTTAAATTAACCAGTAACCCACCCTAGTCTTGATGCCATACCCTACCTAACATATGTGCACGTTTTTATAGCTGGCATACTGCTGTAACAGAGATACATGTTGCTAGGTACACAAAAACCCCCAACAAAATGTGATTGGCGGCAGGCATCATTAAAACACATCAAAATTCATAAAAACACAAATGTGCGACAGATGAGCATTTCCTTTTACCTTACATTTTGTGCCCCTACTTACAGATACCTAGTAGGGTTTTCAGACTACAGGAAACACAAAACAGTGTTACCCGGAATGTGAACATACACCAAATGTCCTTATCTGAAGCAATCCATATACATATATATATATATATAAAATTTATATATATATTAATATATAAAATATAAACATATATATATATATATATATATATAAATACAAAATATATATATATATATATATATATATATATATATATAAAAATATATATATATATATATATATATATATATATATATATATATATATATATATACATATAATATATAAAATATATATATATAATAATATTAAAATTTTATATACATAAAAATATATATATATATATATATATATATTTTTAACATATATATATATATATATATATTAATTTTATTTATAATTTATAAAAATAAAATTTTTAAAATTTTATATATATATATATATATTATTATATTTATATATTAATATTTTTATATATTTTTTAAATATATATATTTTATATATATATATTATATTATATTTATTATATTATATATATATATATAATAATATAATAATTATATTAATATATAATATATTTGTATATAAAAAAATTTTAAAAATTAAACAAAAATATATTAAAAATAAAAATAAAATATATTATATATATTATATATATATATATATATATACCCCTTAAATATAATTTTAATATATATTTTATAAAAAATATATATAAAATATATATTAATATATATATATATATATATATATATATATATATATATATATATAAAATATATATATATATATATATATATATATATATATATATATATATATATATATATATATATATATATTTTTTTATATAATATATAATATATAATATATATATATATATATAAAATATTAAAATATAATATATTATTTTAAAAAATATATATATATATATATATATATATATATATATATATATATATATATATATATATATATATATATATATATACATATAAAATACTTTAAACATCCATTGCTGTACATATACATACATATAGGCACATATACTGCCCACCTTTCATGGGGGGAAATATAATTATGAAACAGTTGTGAGACATACAATTAGAAATTTTTGCACATTTTGTGCAAAAGTTTTGCTGTCCTCGGGCCAAAAGCTGTGGGCCTCACGGGTTAACTCAGTCCCACAGCATTTAACCACCACATGACATATACCTGCACTGCTTGCTGTTTTCAATGCCACTACATGATATGTGCACATAGCAACCTTCAAATACATATATATGTCCAGCCTTCACTAACAGTTGCAGTATGTCCCTTGCCCTATGCACATCGATACATATAGATACAGACTGCTACCACATATGGAGGGGTTTACAGTTGAGACCCCTTTAGAAAATCATTCAGATGTCCCAAAAACTTTTGTTACATACCTTACCCTTTTTATTTCTCACCTCTGTCTGTTGTACCTGTTGTGTTGTTTTTTTCTGTTTTTTTTGTTTTGTTTGTTTTTTCCAACTGCCCCGTATTCTGGTTGGGTTTGCCCCTTTTTTGGGGGTTTTCCAACTGCCTCTGTTCTTTTTCTGCCTCTGTTTGTTTGTTTGTCTGTCTGTCTGTCTTTTCTCTCTTCTCTCTCCAGTTGCTGCAAATATTATTGCATGTGTGGACAGAAACAGGGCTTTTTTAGGTATCTGCACATGTGCCTCTGCACCAATTGGTGCCCACCATTTAGTAATTGCATGCAGCCTCCTGTGTGGTAATTGCAGTTCTCACTGTGATTTCAGGACACTGCTATAAAATTATAGGTTAGGTAGGCATAGCCCTTTCAGTTTTGCAAGGTGGGGACCATGCTTGTTTGCTGTGGACACTGTTGTGTCAGTCAGAAGGTTGGTATAGTTCTCATATCTGAAGCTGGGTTGTAGCCAGTGAAATGCATGTTGTACAGAAACCTGACTGTTGCTTCTTCCAGTACACTCTTCTCAGTGTTGTTTACTCACACCTCCTAATGCTAACACTGGATACATTGGAGTATGTACTTTCTTTATTAAGGAATTAACTGGCATACAACAGTAGTTATTGCAATGTATTCCTATGGCTTTCCTATTTTCCCTTTACATTCACTCCTTGTAATGCATGTTATATGTCTTTATTGCAATGTATTCCTATTTTCCTATTTTCCCTTTACATTCACTCCTTGTAATGCATGTTATATTTCTTTAAGCACCAAGGTATTGTATATCTGCTGTGACTTAGTGGTACATCATGCAGACTGGTGAGCCCAAGGTGTGGGGTTTGAGACTGAAAAGGGGTATTTTATTGCTGCTGAGCAGTACAAGGGCCTTGTCATACAGGTGACTAAGGCACTTTTAAGCAGTTGTAAGCAGGTTTGCGCTGGTTTGCTGCCTTAGCAATGCTAAGCTGAGCTTAGCTTATTTTATGTTAGCAATACTAAGCTGCGAGCTTATCATATCTAGCAATGCTAAGCTGCCACATGCGCATACTGGTGCAAACCCGCTTACTACTGTTTACAAGTGCTCACTCCGCTAACCCCTGCTCATTTCTTTGACAGAAAAGTAAATGGGGAGATAGGAATGTGGTGATAAAGGGTGCACAAAGAGGGAAGACAGTAGGGAAACCAGCTCGGGATGTACAGATGGGTGTGGAGAAGGTCCATAGCTGCCCATTTCTTTTCCAGCAACAGCTGTGCATATGCAATACATTAGGTGGGATATTTGAAACCTTCCACCCCTGAGAGAGGGGGAGGACAACATATGTTGTACTACCAATTATGAATATCAGGCACATGCACTGTTTGTGAACTGCTATACTGTCATACATTACTCACTTCTGAACAGTTTGTGGTTTGTTTGTGTTGACATTAGCACAGTCTGCTCAGGAAACTGGACATATTTCTGTACTGTGTATGCCTACCTACGCCCTTGGTTGTGCGTGACTACATGGGTATATAGTACCTTTGGGTGGGGGTGCAGAACTGCAGAGTGCATTATTTATTAGTGTGATGTTTATCTTACTGAACATGCAGAGTTGCTGTGTACCTGTAAGTCTATGAAGGCTTTTTCTGTCTGAGTAGCTCCCACCTGTGGACATATCCAGATGGTAGACAGAGGTCAGCCTAGTATTCTTTGACTGTGCACCACAGCAGTCTTTTCAACACCTGAACAATGGCATTGTTACAGGTGGTTGCTAGCAGTACATGGCTACATCCTTTGATATTTCTGTGTTGTTTTTAAAAGGGCATGCTTGTGGGATTCATTCTACAGCTATTTGCAGAGTTGCAACAGCAGACAAGCTGATATGCCTGTGTGTTTCTGACTCTTCCAGGCCTCAGATACTCTCAGTATATATTTGAACAGCCTCAGGGAAAGGTACATATAACTGGGATACACCTGTGATATATTCAGACATTTTGCAGTTCAGACTTTGGGGATTCAGAGCATATGTATTACACTTTTCTGCGGCAGTGTCTACTCTCACTTATTGACATTTGTCAAATGAGATTCCACTTTCTGCCTACTGTTAGTACATTTCACAGGGAGTCAGAGGGCACAGCTAACATTTGTTTACAAATCAGGGTCATCACTGTGAAGTCACTGTTGGGAGGTCTGGCCTGTGACCTATGCAAATATGCCAGTGTTTATCCTGCTCTGATACTGGGGGGTTTGTAAGCTGCTACTGTAACCTTATTCCCTACAATGGCTGACTTTTTTCAAATTTTGAACAAGGATTTCCCATTTTCCCTTTACATTCACTCAAAAGCATGATATATTGCTTTCAGCACGTTATTGTATATCTGCTGTGTTGTGGTACTTCATGCAGACTGGGTGTCCAAGGTCCTGGGTTGAGACGAAAAGGGTATTTTTTTTCTGCTGAGCAGACAAGGGCCTTGTTTGGGGACAAGGCACTTTTAAGCAGTTTGGGGGTTTGGGTTTTTGATGCTTAGCATGCTTAGCGCCACAAACTCACCGCCCCCCTAAATACTGTTTTAAAAATGCTTAATCCCGCTAAACTAATTTTTTTTAAAAAAAAAAATGGGGAGATAGGAAAGTGGTGAAAAAGGGGCACAAAAGGGAAAGACAGTAGGGGAAAACCCGCTCGGATGTGGGGGGGTGTAGGGAAGGTCCATAGCTGCCCATTTCTTTACCAGCAACAGCTGTGCATATTTTGAAATTTGGTGAAATTTTAAACCTTCCCCCAGAGAGGGGTGAGGACAACAAAATATGTTGTACTGCCAATTAGAATTATCAGTTTACATGTCCAGTGGACATGTGTGCAAAAGGGCAGCTATGTATGGGGGGTAATTTTTTCTGGGAACAGATTGCCGTTTTTTTTTTTTTTTTCACGTGGGAGTGGAATGTGAGGTAGAGAAAAGAGGTATATTTGGGGGGGTAGGGTGGGGGGGGTAAAAACAAGAAAAAAAACCCTACAGGGCAGAGTTTGACACATGGGGTGGGTGAACACAATGGGGGGAAAGGGTGTTTGGAAATCCCAAATGAGCCCACAGATCGTAACAGTGGATCTGAGATCCCCACCCCTGCACAGTCCCCACTCCACCTTCACAGCCCCCAGGCTGGCTGTGCTGGGGCTGAGTGGGCAGGCTCACCCGGGGATGTCCCACCCCTCCTGCTGGTGTAGGGGATCAGCGACTGAAGCTGGATCTCCCCGCACCCAGCCGGACCCTTGAAGGGTGAAGGGGGGCCCTTCTGCCCATGCTTGGGGGGATGAGCCCCATCCCCCGCAGCACTTCCACCCGAAGGTGGCACAGGACCAAAAATGGGGAGGGGGAGGGAGCCCCGGGGGGCTGGGCCCCCCCCAAGGGAAGGGGCCTGCCCTTGGTGCCAG
>NW_025055403.1:0-7084 GCF_019279795.1 Protopterus annectens
ATATTTTGACAAACATTAAACAGTACATGTTCATTATAGGTTAATATCCATTAAATTAAATAATATCCATGGATATAAGCAATATTTGACATAATTTTATATAATATATATTAAATAATTGTAATTTTATGAATGTGTATTTTATATAATATAAATTGTAACTATTTATATAAATTGTTTTAGATATATTTAAAAGGTTTTTAAATTGAAATATTTATACATTGGTGCACACACATTTATTGTTTTTCAAGTAACATTCTTCTAGATAGTAATTAGTGAATGTAATTATTATTGTTTTTTATTATTAATGTATTATATTGAATTACTTATTAGATGTATAACTTTAAGTATAATTACTGCATTAATTGTGTTCAATTGGTTACTATGGAATTTTATTTTTAGTAATGGTTAATTGAATGCACTATATATAGGGCTGTACCAATCTGAGGAAGTCATTGCTTAGACGAAACCTAGGTTATTGGTGAGCCTGTCGTGCAGATTGTTCTAATAAACTTGGTGGCTGAATTACGTTCTTGTTGGATTTATCGTTTTAACCTCCTTTTTGTGATTCCAGGTTTTTAACAAGCCTTAACTGAAAATACCACATGTACAACTGAAAAACAGAGTCACAGCTTCCAGCTAGATATTCCTCAATGTAACACAAACAAATTACTTTAAAAAGTGCAGATAAAAGTTACTTAGCTTCCTTACCTCTATGCGTTTAAGACAAATATGCAGGTCTTAACTGGCCAAAGCCTCAAAGTTTAAACAGAAGATAATCACCAAAAATTCACTTGTAGCAGACAGAAACTGAATAACAATGAAGGAAACTACCCCCACCTACATCACTGGCTATGTTTTAACAAGCCTTAACTGAGAAATACCACATGTACTTCACTGAAGAAACAGAGTCACAGCTTCCAGCTAGATATTCCTCAATGCAACACAAATAAATTACTTTTTAAAAAGTGCAGATAAAAAGTTACTTAGCTTCACTTATGCATTCAAGGTTGATAGCATGCAGGTCTTAACCGGCCAAAGCTCACAGTTTAAACAGAAGATAATTCACTGTACCACTTGTATAAGACAGTAACTGAATAACAATGAAGGAAACTACCTGCACCTATCACTGGTTATGTAGGTTTTTAACAAGCCTTAACTGAAAATACCACATGTACTACTGAAAAACAGAGTCACAGCTTCCAGCTAGATATTCCTCAATGCAACACAAACAAATTACTTTAAAAAGTGCAGATAAAAGTTACTTAGCTTCACTTATGCGTTCAAGTTGATAGCATACAGGTCATAACCTGCCAAAGCTCACAGTTTAAACTGAAGAAAATTCACTGTACCACTTGTATAAGACAGAAACTGAATAACAATGAAGGAAACTACCCCCACCTATCACTGGCTATGCAGGTTTTTAACAAGCCTTAACTGAAAATACCACATGTACTACTAAAAAACAGAGTCACAGCTTCCATCTAGATATTTCTCAATGCAACAAACAAATTACTTTAAAAAGTGCGGATAAAGGTTACTTAGTTTCACTTATGCGTTCAAGTTGATAGCATGCAGGTCTTAACCGGCCAAAGCTCACAGTTTAAACAGAGATGAGTGCGCGCACCACTTGTATAGAAGACAGAGCAGATAACAATGTAGAGGAAACTACCCCCCACCTATATCCGCACTGGCTAACCACTGGGTTTTAGCAAGCCTTAACTAGAAATACCGCTACTACTGAAAAACAAGAGTCACGAAGCGTTCAGCTAGATATTCTCAATGCAACATAAACAAATTACTTTTCAAAAGTTGCAGGATAAGGTTGCTTGGCTTCAACATGGAATTTCAACTTAATAGCATACGGGTCTGCCGGCCCAGAGCTGCAGTTCAAACAGAGATGAATTCACTGTACCCACTTTTTATAAGACAGAACCTGAATAACAATGGAAAAACTTCACCTATCACTGGCTGGCCGGGTTTTAACCGGCCTGCTTTGAGACCTCCACATGCAGAAAACAAAATTACAGCTTTAATGATATCAAAATCACAACACAAACAAATTACGCCTTAAAAGAGATTACAGATAAAGGTTACTTGCTTCACTTATACTTTCAAGTTTATAGCAAATAGGTCTGCCAAAACAGACAGAAGCTCACGAACAGGCAGAGATAATTCCATAGCCACCGCACTTTACGCCGGACCAGAAAATGGAATAACAATATAGAGGAAACTACCCCCACCTATCATAGCTGTACAGATTTTAGCAAACCTTTACACAGAAAATACCACATATCCTACAGAAACCAAATTATGGATTTAAACAGATATTACTCAATGCAACACAAACAAATTACTTTGAAAGTTACAGATAAAAAGTTACTTATTTCACTTATAAAATTTCAAGTTATTATGCAGGTGCCCAACCTACTTAGAAACCACAGTTAAAACAGAAGATAAATTACACTGTACACTTGCTTTTAGAGACCAGAAACTGAATATGATAGAAAACTACCCTCACCTATCACTGGCTATGTAGGTTTTTAACAAGCCTTAACTGAAAATACCACATGTACTACTGAAAAACAGAGTCACAGCTTCCAGCTAGATATTCCTCAATGCAACACAAACAAATTACTTTAAAAAGTGCAGATAAAAGTTACTTAGCTTCACTTATGCGTTCAAGTTGATAGCATGCAGGTCTTAACCAGCCAAAGCTCACAGTTTAAACAGAAGATAATTCACTATTCCACTTGTATAAGACAGAAACTGAATAACAATGAATGAAACTACCCTCACCTATCACTGGTTATGCAGGTTTTTAACAAGCCTTAACTGAAAATACCACATGTACCACTGAAGAACAGAGTCACAGCTTCCAGCTAGATATTCCTCAATGCAACACAAACAAATTACTTTAAAAAGTGCAGATAAAAGTTACTTAGTTTCACTTATGCGTTCAAGTTGATAGCATGCAAGTCTTAACAGGCCAAAGCTCATGCCGAAAACAGAAGATAATTCACTGTACCACTTGTATAAGACAGAAACTGAATAACAATGTAGGAAACTACCCCCACCTATCACTGGCTATGCAGGTTTTTAACAAGCCCATCCGAAATACCACATGTACCATTGAAAACAGAGTCACAGCTCATGATATCTCAATGCAAACACAAACAAATTACTAAAAGTAGATAAAAGTTACTTAGCTCACGTGACATGCTCGTTGATAGCATGCAGGTCTTAACCGCCAGCTTCACAGTTTAAACACAAGACACCCACTGTACCAACTTGTATAAGACAGAAACTGAATAACAAATGAAGGAAAACTACCCTCACCTATAACTGGCTATGCAGGTTTTTAACAAGCCTTAACTGAATATTACCAATATGTACAACTGAAAAACAGAGTCACAGCTTCCAGCCTGATATTCCTCAATGCAACACAAACAAATTATTTTTAAAAAGTGCAGCAGATGGGTGTTACTTCTAGCTTCACGTATGCCTGTTGATAAGATGGTATTAACCCAAATAAAGCTCAGTTTAAACAGAAGATAATTCACTGCACCAATTTGTATAAGACAGAAACTGAATAACAATGAATGAAACCATTCCCCACCTATCACTGGCTGGCGTGCTTTTAACAAGCCTTTACAAAATACCATGTACTACTGAAAAACAGAGTCAAGAAGCTTCCATTGATATTCCTCAATGCAACACAAACAAATTACTAAAAGTAGATAAAAGGCTTAGTTTCACTTATGTTCGGGTTGATAGCATGCAAGACTTAACAGGCCAAAGCTCACAGTTTAAACACAGAAGATAACTACTGTACCACTTCTGCATAAGACAGGAAACTGAATAACAATGAGGAACCAACTTCTAATTTCCTTATCACTGGCTATGCAGGTTTTTAACAAGCCTTAACTGAAAATACCACATGTACTACTGAAAAACAGAGTCACAGCTTCCAGCTAGATATTCCTCAATGCAACACAAACAAATTACTTTAAAAAGTGCAGATAAAAGTTACTTAGCTTCACTTATGCGTTCAAGTTGATAGCATGCAGGTCTTAACTGGCCAAAGCTCACAGTTTAAACAGAAGATAATTCACTGTACCACTTGCATAAGACAGAAACTGAATAACAATGAAGGAAACTACCCCCACCTATCACTGGCTATGCAGGTTTTTAACAAGCCTTAACTGAAAATACCACATGTACAACTGAAAAACAGAGTCACAGCTTCCAGCTAGATATTCCTCAATGCAACACAAAAAATTACTTTAAAAACTGCAGATAAAAGTTACTTAGCTTCACTTACGCGTTCAAGTTGATAGCATGCAGGTCTTAACCGGCCAAAGCTCACAGTTTAAATCGAAGATAATTCACTGCACCACTTGTATAAGTCAGAAACTGAATAACAATGAAGGAAACTACCCCCACCTATCACTGGCTATGCAGGTTCTTAACAAGACTTAACTGAAAAATCACAATTACTGAAAAACAGTCACAGCTTCCACTAGATATTCTCAATGCAACAAACAAATTACTTTAAAATGCAATATAAGGTTACTTAGCTTCACTTATGCGTTCAAGTTGATAATGCAGGTCTTAACTCAAAGCTCACAGTTTAAACAAAGAAATTCAATGTTCCACTTGTATAAGACAGAAACTGAATAAAATGAAGGAAACTACCCATATTCACTGGCTATGCAGGTTTTTAACAACCTTAAGATAAAATTACTACTGAAAAACAGAGTCACGTTAGCTAGATATTCCTCAATGCAACATAAACAAATTACTTTAAAAGTGCAGATAAAAGTTACACTTCTATATGTAAGTTGAACAATGCAGGTCATAACGCCATCACAGTTTAAACAGAAGATAATTCACTGTACCACTTGTAAAAGACAGAAACTGAATAACAATGAAGAACACTACCCCCACCTATCACTGGCTATGCAGGTTTTTAACAAGCCTTAACTGAAAATACCACATGCACTACTGAAAAAACAGTCAACTTCCAGGTAGATATTACTCAATGCAACACAAACAAATTACTTAAAAGTGCAGATAAAAGTTACTTAGCTTACTTATGCGTTCAAGTTGATAGCATGCAGGTCTTAACCCCAAGCTCACAGTTTAAACAGAAGATAATTCACTGTACCACTTGTATAAGACAGAAACTGAATAACAAGAAACTACCCACCTATCACTGGCTATGAGGTTTTAACAAGCCTTAACTGAAAATACCATATGTACTACAAAACAATACAGCTGCAGATATTCTCAATGCAACACAAACAAATTACTTTAAAAGTGCAGATAAAATTTAGCTTCACTTATGCGTTCAAGTTGATAGCATGCAGGTCTTAACCAGCCAAAGCTCACAGTTTAAACAGAAGATAATTCATACCTTGTATAAGACAGAAACTGAATAACAATGAATGAAACTACCCCACCTATCACTGGCTATGCAGGTTTTTAACAAGCCTTAACTGAAAATACCACATGTTCCCAAAACAGTCACAGCTTCCAGCTAGATATTCCTCAATGCAACACAAACAAATTACTTTAAAAAGTGCAGATAAAAGTTACTTAGTTTCACTTATGCGTTCAAGTTGATAGCATGCAAGTCTTAACAGGCCAAAGCTCACAGTTTAAACAGAAGATAATTCACTGTACCACTTGTATAAGACAGAAACTGAATAACAATGTAGGAAACTACCCCCACCTATCACTGGCTATGCAGGTTTTTAACAAGCCTTAACTGAAAATACCACATGTACTACTGAAAAACAGAGTCACAGCTTCCAGCTAGATATTCCTCAATGTAACACAAACAAATTACTTTAAAAAGTGCAGATAAAAGTTACTTAGCTTCACTTATGCGTTCAAGTTGATAACATGCAGGTCTTAACTGGCCAAAGCTCACAGTTTAAACAGAAGATAATTCACTGTACCACTTGTAGCAGACAGAAACTGAATAACAATGAAGGAAACTACCCCCACCTATCACTGGCTATGCAGGTTTTTAACAAGCCTTAACTGAAAATACCACATGTACTACTGAAAACAGAGTCACAGCTTCCAGCTAGATATTCCTCAATGCAACATAAACAAATTACTTTAAAAAGTGCAGATAAAAGTTACTTAGCTTCACATATGCGTTCAAGTTGATAGCATGCAGGTCTTAACCGGCCAAAGCTCACAGTTTAAACAGAAGATAATTCACTGTACCACTTGTATAAGACAGAAACTGAATAACAATGTAGAGATACCCACCTATCACTGGCTATGCAGGTTTTTAACAAGCCTTAACTGAAAATACCACATGTACTACTGAAAAACAGAGTCACAGCTTCCAGCTAGATATTGCCAAGCACATCAAACAAATTACTTTAAAAGTGCAGATAAAGTTACTTAGCTTCACTTACGTTCAAGTTGATAACATGCAGGTCATGGCCAAGCTAAATTCAACAGAAGGATAATTCACTGTACCACTTGTGAAGACAGAAACTGAATAACTATGAAGGAAACTACCCCCACCTATCACTGGCTATGCAGGTTTTTAACAAGCCTTAACTGAAAATGCCACATGTACTACTGAAAACAGAGACACAGCTTCCAGCTAGATATTCCTCAATGCAACATAAACAAATTACTTTAAAAAGTGCAGATAAAAGTTACTTAGCTTCACATATGCATTCAAGTTGATAGCATGCAGGTTTAACGGCAAGCTCACAGTTTAAACAGAAGATAATTCACTGTACAAAAAAGAACTCACTAGAATCCCATCACACATATTTAAAGCTAAGATACATTATCTAAGATACAGCTCACTGAACTCATAAACAAAAAATTACTTAATGTAAAGAACTATACTAAGATACCATTACTGGCAGCAGGTTAACAGAAGAAATCCACTACTGAAAACAGACATCAGAGAATCCCAACACATATATTTAAAAAGTAAAATACTTACTTCACACGCAAGTTGCAACACTGGTAATGCAGGTTTTTAAAAGGGCCTTAACTGAAAATACCACATGTACTACTGAAAAAAAAGTCACCCAAGCCC